>NW_022995372.1:11181109-11391065 GCF_004354385.1 Drosophila innubila | reverse complement strand
TTCACTCACTTGTGTACAATAACGCCGCCGATGTTCTGCCCACTGCTGCTCACAGGTCTCTATGGACTTCGGGGATGTCGTCCTGTTGTCTGCCTTTCGGCCGATAGTGCAGCTTAAGAAGACGTGCAGTTGGTAAAACAGTCTACGCACGGCACAAAGATTTCTCTTGGGGCAGAGGCCGGCCAGTACTCCTCGGTTCCAGACGCGGCACAACCTCTGGTGGAATGTCAAATTTCGTGGCAGCACTGAGTGACGGCAACGTGTGCTACTGCGGCACAAGGCGCGAAACTCTCCACAAAAAACTGTGTGCCTGGGAAGGCAACCACTCTTCGCCGATCAAATCGAACTCACGAATTTTCTGTCAACCCGTGGTCTCCTAAAATTCTTCCTCTTCCTCTATTTTCTCTTCCTTTTCAAATCCAAAAAAAAACTCGCCGTTACTGCAAAAAACAAAATGCATCGTTCTCTCTTTATGATCTAAAATTTAGGTCGCCACCCCTTTCACATGTAATTTACCGCCGATACCTATCGATAACTATATCTTTTAAATACATAACAAAGTATATCGACAGAGCCGATAATAAAGGAAAATACAAATAACAATAAACATCGAGCTGGCACAAACGATAAAACATGAACATAACAATACCCCCCCCCTAGATCGTTTGTGACCAGCCGGCACCTAACGCAGCGCCCAACGTAGGCCACACCCACAACATGACCCTACTCAAGAGCACTATGAGATCTCATACTCTACCGACTGAGTTAGCTGGGCTTCCAACAAAAAAAGGTCGTGCGCATCCGTGAGCCACAACGCTTCAACGCATCTACTCGGCGATCCTCTACGCGGAGATTATGCCGTCCTAGATGGTATCTATTCATCGCCAGTGGATCAGTGAACCTTATTTGCCCATCGCACAAAAACTCGGCATCACGATGATCCTGGATTCATCCTTCTCTACTCTCCGGAATAGTTACTGTTCTTGGATCTGGGCTTCTTGACTTTGGGAAACATCTCCTCGACACTTCGGACCCTGCCCTGGGCTCTTGCGTCCTGATCAGTTCATTGATGAGTGCCATCATCTCCATGAACCCTTCTCTAATCTGCTCCTGAAGCGCATCGCTAATACCCAACCGCAAGGAATGCCTATACGTCTGGTGGGCCTGAGCAATCGCTACATTTACCGCTGATTTCTCGTCGCTATCCATTCTTTTCTATCTAAAAAAATCTAATCCCGTATTTTCTATAAATACTAATAAATGTCCTGTATTCTAATAAATAGATATAAATAACACTAATCTCACTAAAGCTAACCAAAATTACATATTAACAAGTCTAACACTACAGAGACTTACTAATACAAAAACTAACAACTAATATATACAGACACTAACTAATATTCAATAAATTCACACTACCCAGCAGGACTTAAAAAAAACGTAAACAATACCCAACAGGACTTACAATACTGAATATATATACGTCAAACAAAACTACTCACGAAAATAAACAGACTTACGATACTTAACGAAACGCCTAACGATTACCAATATAATAACTATAACTACCAAAAAAAATAAATTACTAAATATTAATACCAATTATTTTCTACTATATTTTACAGCAAATACATCAACTAAACAAGGGAGAAAAAAATATATACACAGGCGGACCAACATTCTCTACGCACGATTCGGACAGTGGACAAACATTTAAGCATCTGTCAATGCTCAGTTCATCACTCGCGTGATGAACGGCATCCGAGAAACGCTATCTGAGTTTCTATTTGGCTTCTATCGTACATCTGGCAGCTTCTACGCATGTTGAGTGACCGATGCGGCGCAAGATCGATACTGGTATCGTCCTGGGTCACCAGTCTCCGAGGCTCAAAACTAACCACGCCAACACACATCCACAGCAAACACAGAGTAAGACAAAACAAATAGATATAAATAAATAAATAAATAACAAACAACATACTAACCTAATATCACAATTGGTATCACAGAATTAAACTATCGTCACGGCTACCACCAGGCTATGGATACAGTCGGTACGTCCCGAACTGCACCAACGCAACGAGAGCATCCTCCGATGCCAAAAGGAATATATGGTCGGCAAAATCATTCGTGTTTTCGACTACAACACACTGCGCAATTATGGGCCACCCCATTGCATAAGCATAACTTCAGGTGCGTGGATCCCAAAGCCGAGGGATTGACCTCGTGTATCAACATTGTATACATTTATATTTTTTTCAGAAATAGCCACGATTTTAAAACCGTGAGCTCTTTCGATTGGGCGCCATATTGTTGAACTGCTTGTCACTCTGTGCGCCGGCTGGCTCATCGGTTCTCAGGGTAGAGTCCCATCCCTGGCCTGCAGTCCAACAATCGATTACATCATCGATACACAAACAGCTGTGGGAACGGAACCACAACACTACAACAAAAGACGACGGAAATCCACAACATAAACAACAAAACCTGCAATCAACAACAAAACGGTAAGTAAACAAACAAACATTCACAAAACCTAACACTGATCCACCTCTCGTCCAAACAGGATCCCGGTTCCGGACCCAGGCGTACCCCCTGCCTGAGATGACACTCACCGTCATCTCCCCTATGTTGGCCACCGAATGGACCTACTTCATCCTGTGTTGGCCATCGTGTTTCTCCCCCCCTACAGCAATAATTATACGGACATTTTCATGTTCAGATGGGTATAATTTGTGTTATTTCCTTTATTATATATATACATTGCGGTCGAACATCCTTAATCTCTAACATCTTTTATATTTCATGTGTGTACATTTCTTCCTTGGCTACACGAAACAACAGACGAGGAACGAAAACATGGCCATCAACATAAATAACATATAAATTTGCACCATAAATGCGACACAAGGCTGTTGCGGAGACGTGGACAAATATATATATATATATGTTTATACGTATGTATGTTATGGAATGGTATGTTAAGGTTAAATGTGAATCGCTTAATATTTTTAGCCTGCCTAAAGAGCTCTGGGTGGTTTATAAGGATGGCAGAGTATATGTATATATTGATAAATGTTATATATATATGTGTTTATCTGTCAATCTATGTGTGCTTGTGATTGTAATTAAATATCATTATATACTTAAATGTATATAAATATCTGTCAAATATTAATCATGTCGTTATCGTCCCTACTCTGTTTGTCTTGTTTTCAATTTTAATTTGCATTTTAATTAATTTTATATTCTTTTTAGCTTAGCTTGATTTTTACTGCGATTTTTACATCATTTAAATTTAATTATTAATAATAGAAAAATATTTTATTTCTTTCTTATTCAGATTCTTGTTTTCTTTCTTTCAGCTTTGTTAATTTCGTTTATCTTTAAGATAATAAATTTTAAGTTTAATTCTTTGTTCACTTTTCGTCTATTTTGCCAATGCTTAGACAGCGACTGCTCTACACAAAACGCACTATGTGTAATTATTTATAAAATAAAAAAATAATTCAGCGAAAAGGCGTAGTTCCTGACATGGAAAGGGGCCCTCGGAACGGACTCACTTGTGTACAATAACGCCGCCGATGTTCTGCCCACTGCTGCTCACAGGTCTTCTACGGACTTCGGGGATGTCGTCCTTGTTGTCTGCCTTCGGCCGATAAGTGCAGCTTGCCAAGATGACGCAGTTGGTGCGGCAAACAGTCTACGCACGGCACAAAGATTTCTCTTGGGGCAGAGGCCGGCCAGTACTCCTCGGTTCCAGACGTGGTGGAATGTCAAATTTCGTGGCAGCACCAGTGACGGCACACGTGTGCTACTGCGGCACAAGGCGCGAAACTTCTCCTCACAAAACTGTGTGCCTGGGGAAGGCAACCGCTCCTCTTCGCCGATCAAATCGAACTCACGAATTTTCTGTCAACCTCGTGTTCCTAAAATTCTTCCTATTCCTCTATTTTCTCTTTCCTTTTCAAATCCCAAAAAAAAACTCGCATTACTGCAAAAACAAAATGCATCGTCTCTTTATGATCTAAAATTTAGGGTCGCCACCCTTTCACATGTAATTTACCGCCGATACCTATCGATAACTATATCTTTTAAATACATAACAAAGTATATCGACAGAGCCGATAATAAAGGAAAATACAAATAACAATAAACATCGAGCTGGCACAAACGATAAAACATGAACATAACAAACTATTTAACTAATTGGCACTTTGTCATTCAGCTGATAACGCAACGCAAAACATCGAATATCGATATTTTAAGTATTGTCGCCGATAGCTTGTCCAATCGATACAACATCAACAATCCTAGTTCTAGTTTGACGGACGCACTGTCTAAAAATTGAAAGTAGAAATAATTAATAACTCTATGTGCAAACGTGTGCAATCATTGCAGCATACACGCATCTCGATACGAGATTGTGGGAGTGAATCCAAATAATAAAGTTAATCACATATTGGCCGACTTAGAGCCAGAAAGTGTGTCGTCAGAACAAAAGAGAAATTTTTGTGCGTGTCACTGTCCGTCATCCTCAAACCTCTTGAGGGCACAACGCGCTGCGATCAGTAACGAATCGAACGGTAAACGTTGTCAAAGTCCCCCGCCTACCCCCTACCACCTGCTTAACAAAAATGCAATAGACTTTGCCCACATTACAAAATTTTTCATGAATATCTCTAACTACGACGGCAGGTGAAAGTCACAGTTTTAAGGTAAGCATCAAAAATATGAAACAAAACACCACTGATGTGCGTATTTTCACCCTATATTATGTAGGTACATTGTTGTTTTTCTATGATTTCCTTGGGAAATGCGCAGATTGAATTTTGCTCTTGTATATGCAATAATTGTGTGTGGGATTAAGGGTTTGAAAACAATCATTTTTCACACTCCATTTGGGGCTCTTCGAAAAAAAAGGTTATAATTAAATAATAATAAGTTTAAATAATAATGTTTGAGCTTTATAAACATTTGGCATGTATCTGTTAGGCTGTGGTTTAATTTGCCCGAAAAATTAAGCTTTTTACTTTCAATTAAGTAATAATGTTAGTTAACTGGCAGACATATTAGTGGTATGAATAATTAACTCTTCTTGAGAACAATTATATCGATCAGCTGTTCAAAGTAGTGTGCCCATTATTAGTAAGTAAATAAGGTAAACACTTTAAAGTTTAAACATTTAACGAAATTAGCCATGAGGCGTTTATGGAATCTTAAATTAAAAATATCACCTCAGTTTACATAATGGTATAATAAAAGCCTTCAGTAGTTTGAGCATAATCAAACGTAACAAAAGTAGCAAACATCTTTTATAAACGCAACTTTAATTACTCTGCAAAAAAGATAAGTTGATAGGTGCCTCACAATTTCATGAAATGATTTTCGTATAAACTAAGCCAATTCATTTGTACTTCAGTGTTAATAATCCCATTATTATTACTGTTAAGTCTGTTGAGCAGTGCAAGCATTTGTATCGATGTGTTATCGATACACGCTCTTGTCACTTGTTATGATATCGTTCACTGCACTCTCTACCTGTAATCTCCGCACTTGCCCTGCGTTTCAATCAGATAAATGCTGTCTCTAAAAATAGTAGGCAAGTTTGCTGCAGCATGCAGCTGCTGAACGTGAGAATATAGTTGTCGCCGTCGGGTTTATCTTTTGTCATAGGTCAGAAATGGACAAGTCACTAGTGCGTAGTTAATCTTGAAATCACACAAAACACAAAGGAAACAGATGCTGCGCAGCGAACGAATCATTGTTTTCTCGTGAACTTGACGTTGACCGCTGGACTTTTGTTTATTTGTTAAATGCGCGAGGCAAATGCAGTCGTGTCTCTCTTCAACTCAGTCTGATTTTCTTCTCTTCTGCTCTCTTATTTTTTTTTGGCTTTCATTGTTTGGTTCGTTAACCCGGCGCAGCAGAGGAACAACTACGCAACAAACAAAAACACATAATATAGCTAACGAATTGTAGCAAATACGCAACTTGGTTAAAAGAGACATGCCGGAAGAGGAGCCATCGCAAAAACCAATGGATGAACAAGAAGATCAACAACAACAACAACCAGAAGAAGAACAACAACAGTCGCAGTTGCAGTCGAATGCTAACGATGTGACCGTGGAACAGTCTTCTGAAGAATCACAGCAGCAGCTGCAAACGCAGACAATGCCAACAGATCACATCGCAACGGAGCTATCGGCTGAAGAGGCAAGTGTAACCACAAAATATACCATATACTAATCAGTGTTGCCAATTTTGAACAATTAACAACTTGAAATAAAATAAAACTTGATTTTCATGTTTATCAATTAAAAATCCTCATTATTTGGTGATAATAAGTTTCTTATTCTTTAAAGTGATTATCAGGCATTTTTTATAAATTGCTAACTAAATCTATAAATCCAACTTTAATTGTTATATTTTCAAATAAATTGTATTAAATTTTTCATAAATCTTATAAATTATTATAATTTGAAATCAATTTTTAAAGACTGACTTTTGCGACTCTGAAAAATCAAATCGCTGTGATTTCAACTTTAATAATTTATAAAATCAGGGAATCAAACCGAAAGAAATTTAGGTTACGGTTTCGGTTCCGGTTCGTCCTGAAATAACTATTTCGGTAAAAGGTTATATTTCAGTTTTTTTTCTTTCGGTTCCGGTATCAGTACCGGTACGTAACGATACAAAAAAATCAATTTTGAAAAATTTTAAATATTTTTTTGAACGTATTTCAAAATATTTGAATGCAGAATGTATTAAGAGGCCAAATCATGATCAGTTTGAAAATCAGTTCAGTTTTGATCAAGTTATTACAGCTTAAAGTTGGTCAGACTGCGGTTTTAGCCACTTTACAAGTCCAAATTTTCGTTCAATTTCACATGATTTTTTACAAAATATTGAATGGTCTCAGAATCAAGTTTAAAGTGTTGTTTTATACTAGTTACGATATAAGGAAATAATTAAAAGTGAAAACTTGCGATTTAAAATTTTTAATTTTCAAAATTTCAAAGGGGGGACCCTTAGCATCGAAATCGAAACTTGTTTGAAAATAATTAAATTTTCAAAATGAACAAAAATTTAATACAGAATGAATTTAGAGGCGAAATCATGACCAAAATGACATTCCGTTTGAAAATCTATTCAGTTTTTATCAAGATTCGAATACATATACACATTGTCTAACTGTCTAGCTGTCTTTGCAGATTCGCGCCCGTCGTCTGCGCACCTTGGCGGCCAGAAACAGTGTCCTTAACCCAGTTTCCGCCCCTTTGACCGCCGAGAAACCACAACGGGAACGTGTTCAAAGTACATCACCAAATGAATCGCGTTTGGTGCGCAACGTTTTGGCCAGTTCGAGTGGCGTGGAAGCTAGCAATTTAGGCGATAAAGCGGCGATGACATGGTCGGATCTTACCAGTAAACCTGACAGCGATGTCGATATGAAATCAGTGGCATCAACTCCTGTACAAGACGTGGAAATGCTGCCCGCACACACCATGTGTCTGCCCACAGTCTTGCCGATCAATGTAGAGCCAAAAATACAACAAATGGTCAGCAAGACATCATCCACAGTCAGGAATCTGGATGAGCGTCATGAGCAGATGTTGTCACGTCTGTTGAATGCCACTTGGAATGAGTTTGGCAGTGGTTCCATTATTTGTGCACAGACTGCCAGCTTTCTGGAGCAGTATCCAGCTTTACGATTTGACTTTGAGCCAATTATAACGAATGTGCTGCTCGAGACCGCTTTTAAGTTCTACAACGACGAGGTGGAGGACAGCTTCAAGGTGGAAAATGAGCCAACCCTGCCCGGTTTGGGGGACACCAATGGCGCCGACGACAAGGAATTCTCCTCAGCCAAAAAGATCAAAAGCGATGACACTGAGGTTCAGGAAATCTTGGCCAATGCGGTGGCTGTCAGTGGCAACACCGAAGAGGATCAACGTGCCAGCGCCAGTGCCACGCCCAGCCAAAGCGAAATAACGCCCAGCGACGCATGTGTTGCCTGTGCGGTGCCCTCTCTATTCAATATTGTAACCACATCCAAGCACAATGTGATGCTTCATTTGCTCCGTTGCTATCAAAACTATCACACCGAGTGGGAGCGAGTCAAGGGCAATGATCAGGCACAGACTGCCAGCACTCAGCAGGTCTTAACACTGGCTTTTAAGAGCATCATGCGTGTGGCGGTTCTTGTGCTCACCGATAAAATCCATCAGAATCTGAACTTTCCGCTGGACCAATCGACTTTATTGGAACTCATGTATATGGATCGTGTTAGCGAGCCATTCCTCATCGATCTGGTAGCCGAAACGCATCAGCAGCGTGAGATTTTTGATAATATATTTGGTCAGGTGCTGCGTGGTTTATTCAGTGGCATGCAACGTAACATTTGCAGCTCCAAGATAAACACACAACAGATTGAATGGCTGTCCAAATTGGTTGTCATCAAGGTGGGCAATGCGCGTCCCATTGCGGATTTGGTTTCACGTCAACCCAACTATATACCGCATATGTGCACAAAGATTCCCGGACGTGAGATTGTCAAATGCAGCTTCCTGGGTCCCTTTTTATCCGTCTCCCTTTTCGCCGAAGAGAATGTCAAGTTTGCCGAGTTTAGCACCAAGAATAAGCTGGAGGATGCCGCCACATCGCGTCTACGTTGGGTGAGTAACAGAATTTTATGCTCCACAAATTTGTTTCTAAATTTGCTTTTCGTTTTTAGGAACTACACTCGATGAGAACTCACATGCACACGGTTTTCCATTCGCTGTGTGTCAATGCGAGCAGTCGTCCCAAGACTTTGGATTATGTGGCCAAAATCCTGCGTCATAACGATCGTCGTGTTCAGTTTGCCAGCGATGAGAAGCTGCTTGCCCGCGATGGCTTTGTCATTAATCTGATGAGCGTGCTCCAACAACTCTCTGTCAAAATCAAACTTGATCGCATTGAACCCAATTTCCATTATTACAACAATTCCCTGGTCAACATTGAACAAGACACAAAGATTCGGTTTAACGAGGAGGAATATAAGAGCTTTTTGGCCCGAGATTTTGCTGCTCCTGTGCAGAATGTGAACTTCCAAACACAATGCTGGTTCCTCACCCTTCAGGCCCATCATCTGGGCTATCTGCCGGCCATTCAGCGATATCGGCAAAAGGTACGCGCCATCAAGGAGCTGCAGAAGCTCATTGATGAACTGGATCGCACTAAGCCACATTGGGTCAACTCGCGCTATGCCAATCGCAACAACCAGTTCAAGGAGCGCTGGGAGAAGCAGTTACGCAAACTGAATCGGTAAGTTTTAGAAAGTTTTGGCCCGTATAGATTTCTGTTATTCATATTTGTTTAATTTTACAATTTTCCACTTCATACATCTGTTAATTCTTATATATGCTTTACATTTGTCTCTTAAACAGCTCAAAGACATGCAGCGAGATAACGCTACTTGATCCGGCGCTGTTGCAACGCTGCACCGAATTCTATTCAACCGTGTGCGAGTTTATGCTCTATCAATTCGAGGGTCGTCCAATTGAGGGACCTTACATCTCGAAGCTGCCAGTGCAGCAGCTAAAACCGACTGATGCATTTTCTGCACTGCCCGAATGGTATATCGATGATATTGCCGAGTTTATATTGTTTGCCATGCAGCATGCCAATGTGGACATTCGACAGGGCATCGATCATTCAATCATCACATGGCTATTGACCTGCGTCTGTGCCTCGCATCTCATCAAGAATCCATATGTGACTGCCAAGCTCGTTGAGGTCATGTTTGTGTTCTCCTTGAAGCCAGCTAATTCGGTAAATACAGCGGTAAGTGAAGGGAACTTCATGAGATATATATTTATTAGGTACCTCAATTATTGCAAATCCGAGCCGATAGGACTAAATTTATTGTGCCGACTTACAGCAAACTCTGGTTGAAGTTTCACAAAGTATGATTATGATAAGATAAGATGATAAGAAAAGAAAATGCGTTTTAAAAATGTGTACTTTTATCAATAAATAGAACTAATAATTAAATCCTTTAATTCTTGGATTGCTTTTGCAGATGTGGAACCATGAGCTGGCACAGAACGCACTCGTCAGCGCATTGATGCGATTCTATGTGGACGTGGAGACCACTGGCCAAAGCACTGAGTTTTATGATAAGTTTACCATAAGGTGGGTACAAGGAATGTCCAAAAATTGTTGACAACTAAATAGATGTATTCTTTTGTGTTATAGATACCATATTAGCCATCTGTTTAAATCCATGTGGGAGAATCCCATACATCGTCAGGCTGTCATCTGTGAGTCGCGGCAAGGGAATCAATTTGTCAAGTTTGTCAATATGCTGATGAACGATACAACATTTTTGCTCGACGAATGCCTCGAGAATCTCAAGCGGATTCATTTAACACAACAATTGATGTCCGATATACAAAACTGGAGCGGCATGAGTGCCGAACAGCAACAGAGTCGCCTCACACAATTGGCGACGGATGAGCGGCAGTGCCGTTCCTATTTAACGCTTGCACGCGAAACCGTTGATCTATTTCATTATCTCACTGTAAGATTCGATATTATTCTATGCAATTGAAATTCGCATTGATTAATCTATCTCTATTTCCTATAGAGCGACATTAAGGAGCCCTTTATGCGCGCCGAGCTCGTGGATCGTCTCAGTTCGATGCTGAATTTTAATCTTAAACAATTAGCTGGTCCCAAGTGCAACGATCTGAAAGTGAAGAACCCAACTAAATATGGTTGGGAGCCGCGCAGCTTGTTGGCCCAAATCTTTGATATATATCTCCATTTGGACTGTGATAGATTCGCCCAGGCATTGGCTGCCGATGAGCGTTCCTTTGATCTGCAAATCTGCAATGAAGCCGCGTCGCGTATCAAACGATTGGCGCTACGTTCTGGCGTCGAGGTGGAACGCTTCAAGGCGCTCACACAACGTGCTCATGAGATTTACGGTGAGTTCCAGACTTATCTATACAATTCTATAAATAAACAATACATCTATATATATAAAATTTTTATATATATAAATCTTTTTCAATATAAAAACTTTTTTAATTTATTGTCTTTTCTTGCAGTTTCCAATCAACAGACTGAGGATGAATGCGCTGATGCGCCCGATGAGTTCAAGGATCCACTAATGGATACATTAATGTCCGATCCCGTTGTTCTGCCCTCGGGCACGGTTATGGATCGTGCTATAATCACACGCCATCTGCTGAACAGCTGCACGGATCCGTTCAATCGGCAGCATCTCACCGAGGACATGTTGGTGACCAACATGGAGTTGAAGCAGCGCATCGATGCCTGGCGCAAGGAGCAGCGTGGCAAGCGGCAGAATAATAATAGCTAAGGGCAGGAGTAGGGAGGATTGATCCTATATAAATGAGAAAAACAAAACCATACATACATAGTTTAATGTGCAGTTTTAGTGTCTACCGATATCTCTTATACAAATATATATATATATATGAATATGTACACTTGTCTATATATATATATATATATAACAATTATAAATATGCAACACTAGAGTTTAGTTTTTTTTGGTTTCCTGCTCTGCAATTTGAAACATTGTAATGCAATAATTTATACTATTAAAGAATATGTTGCAAATTATAATCGCAAATTCAAATGTTCAATTATTTGTAATAAATATGCACTCATATATTATATATACATGTATATTTGTAATTTCCTGGTTTAATTGGCGTCATTCTGTCCGGCTACAAATATTTGGAATTAAATTGCAATCAATTGGAATTTACAATAAAGTTTAATAAAGCGTATTTCTAATATAATATATAAATTATACATTTACTTCCTTTTAATTATTATTTATAATTGTAATTGTAACTGACTTTCTTCATCATCAATTTGTTGTTGTTGTTTTGTATCTCAGTCCGATTGGGATTATCCATTTCACCAGAAAGGACACCAACCGATGTAGCACTGGCAAAGGTTCTCATTGTTGGTCGCCTGCTGGATGAGCAGCTCCACCTGCTGTTGTTCTGTGACTCCATCTTTAGTCTGGAAATCTGTGCCCGTCAACTTGCGATCCACACGTTGGATGACCATGCTCGCCTTGGTACTGGTCACATCTGCGAAGTTGATGCCTGCTTTATGCATCTGTTGGGTCTCGTAGGTTTTTGACTTGGCCATCGGGTTACCTTGCAGCAATGGCTCCTGCTCCGGCGAATTGCTCAAGCTGCCTCCATTCGCTCCGGCGGCTGTTGTTGTTGTCGTTGTCGTTGCCTCGTTGCCCTTCTTGTCCACATCGAGCAGACGCCAATTGAGCAACGGATCATAGACAAAGGCTTCCAGCACCGCCATCAGCGAGTCCTTGTTGCGTCGCAGGACCAACATGACGCTCTCGCAGGTGCGTCGATAGGTTCCCTCAATGCCCGTCACCTCCATTGCCTTGATGAGCATGCGTGTGAGACGGAATGGGATTTTCTCGGGGAACTTTTCACGAGTCATGGCCACCTCAAAGCAATCTCCAAAATCGATATGCAGAATCTTGCCACTCATGCGATCCAACATCAGATTCGAGGGATGACGATCGCCCAGGCCAAGAATATAACCAACCATGGACATGACCGCCAAGGAGCGTGTGTAATTGTTGCGTCGCTCGAACCACAACTCCGATGATGGTGACTTTAGCCACAGCAGCTTGGCCAGATCATCGCCCTGGGTCTGCCCCAAGGCATATTCAAATACCTCGACCTTTTGCATGAGTGTGAGATGATCATAGTCCGGCGCATAGTTCAGCATGGTGCGATGCTCCTGATTCAGTGGCACCTTCTTTTTGTCTCTATAATCACGGATCAGTGTATGGAGTGTATCACAGTGCGGCACCCAACCGATTAATCCCGAGTTTGTGCTCAATGGGATGACTGCATAACGTTGTATGGCCAGATTACGACGGAAGGTATCGGGATCATCGAGGAGCAGCGTGTTGACCAGAGAGAACAACTGCATCACACGCTCATCCTGACGCAGATCCTCATGTCCCTTCAGCAGATACATGTAATCCTTGCCGTTGGAGCCGCGTATACAAAGCTTCCTTGGACGCTGCTTGGATGTAATCACCTGTAAATTGTTCTTGATGTGACTGATGCGTATCAGCTCCTGGCCGGGATTATATGAACCGGGCACGGCCAGCTCCAGATCCTTGCAGGTCATCAACTTGGGCGAGACATACGGCAACTCCAGGGACGTCAGCTGCGGCAGCTGCCGGGATATCTTCTGGAATACGTGATAGTAAATGTCCCAGGCACGATCCAGATCCATGAGCACAGATGAAGTCTTGTACCGCTGCGTCCACTCATGGGCCTCCGTCAACTCCCGACCGTAGGCCTGCGAGAAGGAGGTCTCCTTCAAGGTCTGTGGACCACGATCCAACATGGCATGCAGGGGTTCAAGGATCTCAAACATGCCCCTGATATTGCGATCGCCGAAATAGAGACGTGATGCCTCCTCGAGTCCCTCGTGCCACTGTTCATGCCACAATATGGCCACCCTAATCAACTCCTCGCTGCACATGACCGCCTGCTCCACCAGCGTCGGTGAATGCTTCCTCATCGAGTCGAGGATCTTAAAGGCGGCATTTTTACGCGCCAACGATGCGGATTTGGAGGCCACAGTCAGCGGATAAACAAGAGCCTGCGGATGATTTTTGCCAATGTCCATTAAAAGCTGGTGGATCAATTGTCCCACCAGCTTCCGATGCGTATCAATGCGGGCTATCAATTGTGGTATCACCTGGAGCCAGGTGTTAATCTCAATTAATTTCATGCCGGAAAAGACGGCCTCATAGACCTCGCCGTAGTGGCCATAATCAAACCAGAGCGTCAACAGCCGGAGTGTGTCCTGCAAGGAGTTGCCGCGTATCAAGCTAATGGAACGGAAGAATCCTTGCACCGCTGGCACCGCATACTGTTGAATAATCACATGCTCGCTGTCCAATCCCAGAGCCAGAGAGATGGGCGGTTGTTGCATCTGCTTGAAGTTCATGTAGGCCCAAAGATGCCACGCCTTGTACCAGTTGGGATCATAGCTGGTGGCCTTCTCAAACGACTCGAGTGCTCCCTGAACTGCATCCGGATCACGCTGGTGCTCGTGCAGTTTATTCTGCCAGGTTGCTAGCCTGAGATAACAACGAGCCATCAACCGTTGATCCTGTTGCTTATGTGCTTCCGGCGGCAAACAATTCAATTGTGCTGTATACGTGTTGACGAAGTGCCTCAACTGATCATAGGCCAGCTGGAGCTGCGAGGAGGCGGCCAGATATTTGGTATATGCATAGGTAACTTGCGGTTGATTGCACGGCAACGGTTCATGGGGCGTCAGCTGGGGATCCTTGCCCAGGAGCATCACCAGCGTCTTGTGGGACAAATAGAGAGAGCCGCTCTTGCGGCACAAGCTGGCGTACTTAAGCCATGTGTGTATATCCTCGTGAGGTTTGACCACCAACGAATGCACTTGAATAATCCGTCGCCAGTCCTCCACCAATCTCTGTCCACCTTGGAGTCTCTTCCACCACATTACCTTGAGGGGTTCCCTTCGTTCCGGTATCAATTTGTATTGTATCACCTCCTCCAGCTCGGCGAGCATCTGGACACAGACCATGGCACCATAGGCACGTTCATAGGACTCTCCCGCCATCGAGGTCAACTCGGTATCCAGCAAATCTCGCGTCTCGTCAATCAAACGTTGAGCGGTCTCAAAGTCATCGTGATGCACGGCGAGCACAGCACGATAATAGCTGCCATCCTGTGTGTCCACTGGAATACAACGCACATACTCCTGCATCCCCTCCCAATCCTGCAGACCCCAAGCCGCCACTGCAGCCAACGGACTTGCTCGGGACTTGGTTTCCACACTGAAATTGGGCCATTCCTGTTTGCATTCCGTGCTCAACTCGGACCAGTTGCCGAGCGCCTCCAGACAGCGCATGTGTCCCAGGCGCGCCTCCAGATCCGTGGTATTCGCTTGCAGATTCTCTTGATAATGACGCAATGCCTGATCCCAGTTGTGGAGCTTCTCGTACCATCTGCCCTGGACATTCAACTCGTTTGCCGTGTTTCTGTATGTGGTTAGGAGTCCCTCGGCTGCCTCACGCTGTTGCAGCTTGTTGTTGATCAGGATAAGCGATTCAAAGACATGGGCATCTTGTCGCAGGACAAACTCCTCCTCCTTGTAGCGCAAAGCTTTGGCATAAGCCCGACAAGCCATGGCCCGGGTGCCGAGCAACTGCGTCTCAATGGGAATGGGATCACGGTCGCAATGCTCCATAAACTCGGCCAGATTGAGTATAGTCTGCGTGATCTCCGGCATGTCGGTGATCTGTAGAGCCTGAATCAGAGCCTGAGTGAGCTCATGCTTATGCTCCGGCGACAATTCCGTCCAGCACGAGATGAAGGCGGCATTAAAGAGATCTCGAAGAAGCGTATCATAATCCTGAGCCAACACACAGCAGGCACGCAAGGCATGTGATGGGGATTCCTTGAGCAGACCAATGGATAATCGCTTTAACCACTCAACCCAATCATCTTTGGACACCAGACGCGTCACCTGCCAAGCGGCTCGCAGTGCCGTTGTGGACACCCTCAGATTGTTGCTGTTGTTGCTATCAACGACAAAAGGTTCATTGACCTGCCGATGATTGACATCTCCGGCGATGCCGACGCCGAATCCAATGCCACAGGCATCCGGCAATGTGCTGTTGGATTGGATGCGTGTCAATAGCTTCTCATATTCGGCATCCAGAATGCGATGCTTGTTAATTACACGCTGCACCATCGGCACAAATACCAGATACTTTTTGCCCAATTGCTTCACTAGCGATCTCAACGTGGTCATTGCCGGCTCCCTTAGCTCCGGCTCCGCTTCGAGCACACGCACAAGCGGATGGATGATGCGTGAGGAGAAGTCGGTAAAGTCCAGTTGGCAGGCAAGATTATTGATCGTCTCCAGCGCCACAAGGGACACCTGTTGGGGCACATACGGCGAATCAAAGAGCTTCACAATTGGTGGCACAATTAGCGGTAAGTAGTAGCCCAAGGTGCTGCCAAATTTCTGCAGTGCCTGCAGTAATCTTCGGGTGACCATGCGATCCTTGGAGTTGTCATGTTGCAGCACCCTCAATATTTGTGGTATCAGTTGTGCAAGGTAGTCCCGAAATTCACAGCCCAAGGCAACCGCAATCTGCTCGATCAGATTGATGAGCGTCGAAGTGAGTGGCGTATTGATTGTCCAGAATTCCTTGATCAACTTGAAGATGTCGTCCATGTAGCTGATGATGTGCAGCTTCACAAACGCCACCAAAATAGCCAATTGTTGAAAGAGAAACTCCCTCAGATTGTTATCCGCAGTGCGCACATTGTCCAGGAGATTGGGCAGTACCTGGGCCAAATATGGAACACACTTGATGCCCAGCGTGTGAAAGATGAAGGTGACAGCTTGAACGACACTCGTGTGTCGTCTACTCAACGTCGGATCTCGGAGAATGCGCATCAAGGCGGCAATTGCCACAGCCGGATAATATTCATCCAAGGCATTTCCCATGTTCACCAACAGTTCGGCTGTGGAAATATCCTGGCTTTCATCTGCCTTCCCATCGGAATAGGCAATCAGCACATTATCCTTTTGACTATCGATCAATCCCTTGTTCATCTTGTGCTTATACGGATCCATGGCTCCCAATAATCCCAAAACACGTATCGTTTCACGGCGTATCGAGCGCCGCTGTTCCGTCTTAAGGAAATTGATTAAAATGTCAATTAGCACGGGATATTTGTGATACGGACTGACAACGCGACCCGTGGCACTTATCAACTGTCCCAGTGTCCACAAGGCAACGCCACGTTTGTCATCGTTCACCGCCAACATCTCGAGGAGAATGGAGAGTAGCTCGTCCGCCCAGAGTTCCATTTCATTGGAGCCGCCGTTAACCTCCGCCAAGTCACCAATTGTACGGAGTACATTCAGCACCACGCCAGGATTGGACTCCGGTTCATGCAGCTTCGGCACCAGCGCTTTCAATATGGGGTTCATGTAGGAGGAGATGAGACGTGGTGTGCTTATCACCAGATGATCCAACATCCTTGCACTTTGCTCCTTATTCCTGCTCATTCCAGAGTACTTTAAGTCCGTGAGGAGCTCAATCATTGTGGTGCGCAGCTTGGGCATCACATAGGCGGGATTCATGGAGGATAATCGACCGATGGTAACCATTGCCAGTTCTCTAATCTCAAAGATCTCATCGTGGAGCGTGATGAACAATGCATTAAGAGATTCTGGTTGCGCCAATTTGGCATCAAAGGTCTCGTCGAGGGAGCGCAGGATGCGGATACGGACATTGCAGTCCATGTCCGTAATTGCGACGGTTAAAAGGCGTTCAATCACATGGGACACCGTATCGCTGAGTGTCCTCGAGTTCTCCATGCTCTCCGCCGACTGAACGGCGAGTTTCAAAAGACGCGTGCAGGTTTGCACCGCCTCCAGGCGAATCTCGTGCTGCTCGTGCACAATAAACACATCCGCACAGCTGTAAAGGATAAAATACACATTACTTTCTTTAAAGTTTAAAACAAAATGAATATTGAAGTAAAAATAATTATAAGTCTGGAAAATTTTCAATAAATTCATTTTTTACTTGGGAAACTCATTTGGGTCCTTTCATAAGGACATACAACATGAAAAAGTCCTACACGTAAGCCACAAATTGAAAGTAATTCATTTTACTTTGAAATTATGTTTTACATTTCCTATTAAAGTTCTAATTTTGTTAGAAGAGTTTTAAAGGTAAAAGCGTAACTCACCGTTGTATCAGGTCCAACATGTTTTGCTCCTCAAAATTGAAAGTGCCCAGTGTCTTGAGAGCCAACACAATGGTGGCACTATCCGCCGAATGCAGCATCAGTGAGGCATCAAAACTGATCGGCGGCATTGTGCCATATGGCATAGACGAGGGTTTATTCATCAGCACCTTGTAGAGGACGTCAGTCAATCCGTCCGTTACGGCCAACTTCAGCTCCGGTACATTCTCCGCGAGTTCCCGCAGGCAAACAGTCAGAGCGGGTGACAAGCCCGTATGAAACATCTGTTCGAGAACATCCCTGACATCCTCGGCAATCTGGGACTTGACTGCATGTGCCAACAACGTGATGCAGGCAAAGACAGCCGCATCCACTGGAGGCTTTCGTCTACTGGTCAAATCCTTGGCTGGCAACGCTTGCTTAATGCTGCCCATAATGTTCTTCAGATGCTGCTCAATGTCGCTCTCAACGGCAACGGCCAAGTAACCGATAGTTATATACGCCACATTGCGATCCTTCTCCTTGCCCCGCAAAATGGACATCAAATGATCAACACATATTTTCAGGTATTTTGCCACAAACACCTCGCGATTAAAGGCTGCCAGACGTGGCAATATTTGGAGCAGTGCCTGCTGCACATACGGAGATTTGGATGAACGCTGCTCCAGCACATTGTCGCAAATGCTTATGAAGTGTTCCTTGAGTATCTCATGAGCATACGCAGACTCCAGCACAGTTTGCTGTAAAGAGATTAAACCTAATTTAGTTAATCTCTGAAAAGTAATTTGTTTTTGTAAAAATTATAAAAATTATGATAAATTTAAACAAATTTAAAGGAACCAAAATAATGATAAAAATTGAGTAAACTCAAATAAGGCAAACATTCAGAGTACAAAAATAGGTAAAATCTAATAAATGTACATAAGGAACAAGTGTCTTTGATATTTCTTTTTCATTAATTTGAAATTCCTGAAATTATTTGTTAAAGTATTACAAATATATCTGTATTCCTACTTACACTTGTGAATTTCTTGTTGGCCATGTCAGTGTGTTGCTCCCCCTCCATCTGCTTCTGTGTGCTGCCCAATTTATCCACAAAGGGCACTTTGAGACGGGGCACAATTGTGGTCAATTGATTGCCCACTGTGGATGAGCTGCTTGTGTCCAGGAACTTGTTATGTTGTGGCCTTGGAAACAGTTGTTTTAGCTTCGTATAACGACGTTCCCAGTTTGCATTGGCGCAGCGAAAGAGTTCATTGAAGACAATGAGACCACCGTGAATGTGATCATCGCGTGTCATTCCCTTTTGCTCCTTGCCCGTGATGACATCCGTGTTGAAACTGCTGCTCGCTTCATCATAACAGATCTTATACCATTGTGGTTCACTCGATTGCTTTGCATTCTCCCGCTGTGCGATTACAATTAATGCAGCACGTAGAGCCTCTCCAGCGGATTCACGTATAGCCGGCTTTGGATCAAAGATGGCATGAAATATGTGCTCAAAGAATTTCAAAATTTGCTGATAGAAGTAGAATGGAAGCGCAATTGCCAGCTCTCGCAAGATGAAGACTGCAGCATGGCGACGATACTAGAAGAATGGGTTCTAGGGTTAATTAATTGATTTGCTGATAAATTGAAGATTTGCATACTTCCTGTCTGTCGCCGCTGAGCATCTCAAAGGCCTTGTTAATGTCAAATTGAAAGGATTCAGCGCCCTTGGAGCCAGGCATATTGGCCAACTTGACCAGCGAGCGGGCGGCAATTTCAATAACAGACACATCGTTGATGAGCAGCAGATCGCGCAGTCGGTTGAGATACGGGGAGATGCCTTTGCGGGTTATGGGACCATCGCCACTTATTAAGCACTCTGCAAAATCAATGAAATTTAATTGGGTAATGCAATTATTGTTATTTGTGACTCACTCATGGCCAAGGCGCCGCCTTTTTTCTCATTAATGTCCGTTGCATTGACCATGTTAAATATGTGATGGTCAAAGTCCTCAAAGAATTGCACAAACTCCTCCTGCGACATTTCCCGCAGCTCCGTTTTGACATACAGGAAAAGATCCTGCGCCGCCTTGTTTTGCACATTGCGATTGCGGGATTTGAGTCCGTTGACGAACTGTTGTACAATTGAGGAGGTCGACATGTTGAACATTCACTTCGAGTTCACTTCTCTTGGCTAATGGGTGTGTGGCGGGGTGGCGGAGTGGGGGGGGGACACCCAAGTGCCTGAACTGCAAATGCAAGCAGGTGCACCCGCGTCCAGTTGCGACTTTGAGGTTATAATTTCCTTGCCCCCGGGATTCTTGTTTCTTCTGTCTGGGCACGTAACGCAATATTCCACAGTGAGCGTTTGGTAATTTCACATGATTATGTTGCGCTTTAGCGTGTCAATGCCAATTAAAACGGTTATTTTAATGGCTTATTCTGCTCACAAAATGTATTTCTGCCCCCCTGTTTTGCTTAGAGTTTGTTTTGCAGCGGATAGAGTTGTATCGAATCATTCGGAATAAGATCTATTGAACTAATTCCTAAAGTGAGCGAACGAACTAAATCCCTGATTGCAGGTCATTTAGTTCAGTGACTTGAATTCCAATATAGTTCGTTCAGTAAAATGGATCCGAATCCTTCAAAATTGGTAACATAAAAATTTTCTAGCTTTTTTTTTAACAATTTCTTTATTTTGAATTTTTGCAGTTTTTGTTGGAATTTTCTTCTGTTTTTTAACATTTTTTTCAGAATTTAATTATTAACTTCTCTCCCCTTAAAGTGGCGAACTTCAAACCTTCATTAAAATGTTTTTCTTTATTTTATCTAGTTTCGAAAATTTAATTTTTATTATTTTATTAATTTATTGCAAAGTTATTGCATTTTGAAAATTGCAATACCTAAAAAATTTCTTTTATCCGTGTTTCAGTATTTTTAATAACAGAATGTTCTGGTATATTTTCGGTAAAAAATTTACGGACGTTACTCCTCATAGGCTATTTGCTCCTCACTTCCAACATCTGCAAACGCGCGCTATCTAATTTTTTTAGTTTTTTGCCGGGTTTAAAGAAGTTGGATAGTATTTTAGCTATTTTTCATCGCAATTCCACCTTTTTATCAGATGCTTTCCAGCCAGATACAGCTATTTATTCCTCTTAAAAGTTGGAAGCAGTGCAGTGTAAGCATTAAAAATTAAAATAAATTATTTGATTAACATTACTATTTATTTTCTCAACAGTGTCTGTTAATGGTCTGATACTGTTAGTTCAAAAACGATTGGCACGATGTGAAATTATCGATAGGCACAAATTTTAATATATTGAAAAACTGTGTGGCGCTGCCAATCTATGAAAATGAAAACTCAGTCTGCTGAGAATTTTCATAAGAGCTAAAACAAATGTGAGTAAAAGCGATTTTCCAACCAAAAAAACTATTGTAGCAGCGTTAGAAAAGCAATTAAAACAATGTTTTAAGTGCATACGATTAGATAAAACTCGTAAAATGTTTGTATGTGCAGTTAATATTTAAAAAGTAACATTTATAAACTGAACGTCGCGACGTCGGCAGCCAGTGTGGAAATCCGTGTGTGTGAAAAATCGATCGTTTTGCTGTAAGGGGTTTAAAGCTTTCACTGGGGACTGCTGCTTGCTTGGCAGCGCCATCTACTTTTTCGTTTTTTTTCGCTTTCTTTTGCTGCAACGAAAAGAAGCGTGCAAAAAATGTGTGTGTTTGTTTATATTAAATACTAGTAGGTAAGGCTACAGTCGAGAGTATCCGACTGTGAGGGACCCAGTCCCTATTCGGCAAAATACACACATTCACATAAGAAAAAACACGCCGCAAGCTTTGTGCGTTTTAAAGTAATTGTCTTTTTTCTTTGGTTCGACGTTGTTTAATTGTTTTTTGAATTACTATAGTATAAAAACGTTTATTTTACATGAATATTGCAAATAGCTTTGATTTTAACGATTAATCTTTTTTTTGCTGTCCCTTTTTCTTGGTGTTCGTCTACTCTGTTTTTTTTTTTTTTTTCAAATCAATAGTTGGCAGCAATGTTATACAGTTAGTCAAGGAAATTTTTTTGTCAAGATAAAAAATTTTCACATATATACTTATGGATTTTTGTTTTATTATAACTGTCTTAAAAAAGTTTAAGAAAAAGAAGAGAAATTTTCATTTGAATATTATTTATTTTGTCAAAACACTTTGTTGACCAACTTTATGTAAGTTTCCCGATAAAATATTCGAAAACAGTTGGTTTTTTACGGTAAACAATTCCAATAGACTGGTCTTGGTAATGCTAATATACATACATTGAATAAAATAAGGTTTGAGATCAGGTTAAAAAATGTTGAGCAATAATTAGTCAATAAAGCAAGTAGAATTTTTCTAGCCATATAAATAAATAATATACATAAATGTAAATATACTATGTATACAATATAATTTATGTAATTTAAAATTTTAAAATTCGTTGATCGTTGCAGTAATCGAATTTGAACATTTACAGTTGAGACAACGAACGCACCTCAAACATGTCGAGCCTAAGGAGAATGAAGGACGCGGAACGCGAATCCGAATACGGACGCGTGTTTGCCGTCTCTGGGCCAGGTAAGACGTCATCTTTGTCCTTTTCGCTGACCTTGGCTTCAAATTGTGATGCTTACTCATCTGTCTCCCCCTTTATCATCACCCTCCCCAACGCCCATCTCTAGTTGTTACGGCGGAGTGCATGTCCGGCTCTGCTATGTACGAGCTGGTGCGTGTGGGATACTATGAGCTGGTCGGTGAGATCATTCGTCTGGAGGGTGACATGGCCACCATTCAGGTGTACGAGGAAACCTCTGGCGTCACAGTCGGTGATCCCGTGCTGCGCACTGGAAAGCCTCTCTCCGTTGAACTGGGTCCCGGTATTATGGGCAGCATTTTTGATGGCATTCAGCGTCCACTGCGCGACATTGGCATCATGACCAGCTCCATCTACATACCCAAGGGTGTTAATACACCTGCCCTTTCACGCGACGTCATGTGGGAGTTTAATCCCTTGAATGTACGTGTTGGTTCCCACATCACGGGCGGCGATGTTTACGGTATTGTCCATGAGAACACTTTGGTCAAGCAGAAGATGCTTGTGGCACCTCGTGCCAAGGGAACAGTGAGATATGTTGCTCCCGCGGGCAACTACAACCTCAACGATGTGGTGCTGGAAACGGAGTTCGATGGCGACATTACGAAGCATACAATGTTGCAGGTGTGGCCGGTGCGACAGCCACGTCCCTGCACAGAGAAGCTTCCGGCAAATCATCCACTTTTCACGGGACAACGTGTCTTGGATTCGCTGTTCCCTTGTGTTCAAGGCGGCACCACGGCCATTCCCGGTGCCTTCGGTTGCGGCAAGACTGTCATCTCACAGGTTAGTTCAGCATCTGGGCATTGATTCCATTTTACTCACAATTCTTCTGATCTTAGGCGCTGTCCAAGTACTCCAATTCCGATGTCATCGTCTACGTCGGCTGCGGCGAGCGTGGCAATGAGATGTCTGAGGTACTTCGAGATTTCCCGGAACTCACCTGTGAAATCGGTGGCGTTACCGAGTCCATCATGAAGCGAACTGCCCTCGTGGCCAATACCTCCAACATGCCTGTCGCTGCTCGTGAGGCTTCCATTTACACTGGCATCACGCTGTCCGAGTACTTCCGTGACATGGGCTACAACGTGGCCATGATGGCGGATTCCACCTCCCGTTGGGCTGAAGCCTTGCGTGAAATCTCGGGTCGTCTCGCCGAGATGCCTGCCGATTCCGGCTATCCAGCCTATCTGGGTGCTCGTCTGGCCACCTTCTACGAACGCGCTGGACGCGTCAAATGCTTGGGTAATCCCGAGCGCGAGGGCTCCATCTCCATTGTGGGTGCAGTCTCGCCACCAGGTGGTGACTTTTCCGATCCCGTGACCTCTGCTACACTGGGTATTGTGCAGGTGTTCTGGGGTCTCGACAAGAAACTTGCACAACGTAAACATTTCCCCTCCATCAACTGGCTCATCTCCTATTCAAAATATATGCGTGCTCTGGATGAATATTATGACAAGAACTTCCCTGAATTTGTGGCACTGCGTTCGAAGGTCAAGGAGATTCTGCAGGAGGAGGAGGATCTATCTGAAATTGTGCAATTGGTGGGCAAAGCATCGCTAGCCGAGACTGATAAAGTGACGCTGGAGGTGGCCAAACTGCTCAAGGATGACTTCTTACAACAGAATTCCTATTCGCCATATGATCGAGTGTGTCCTTTCTATAAAACCGTCGGCATGCTGAAGAATATCATGGCTTTCTATGAGACGGCGCGTCATGCTGTTGAATCCACAGCTCAATCGGACCATAAAATAACATGGAATACTATTAGGGAGTCCATGGGTGGCATTATGTATCAGCTCTCCTCAATGAAGTTCAAGGTAAGCGAGTAAAGAGTAAAGAAATTGAAAGATTTTTCTTGATATTTTTTTTATTTCCAGGATCCAGTTAAAGATGGCGAGCAGAAGATCAAGGCGGACTTTGATCAGCTGCATGAGGATCTGCAGCAGGCCTTCCGAAATCTGGAGGATTAGACAACAAATACAAAAGAAAAAAAAAACCAAAACTTAAAAACCAAAACGAAATAAGCAACCAAAGTTAGGTTATTATTCGAATTCCCCCATCAAAGCTAGTCATATATACATATTGAATAATAAGATATTTGAAAAACAATTTTATTTTTAAGCTAAACAGTTTAGAACGGTTGCGTCAGGCTGGACTTGGTATGATACTATACAGTGAATACAATGAATAATAGCTAAAATGAGAATTTTCAAATCAGATAAGGAAAAGTTGAACAATAATTAGCCGATAACGCAAAAATGGAAAAATGTCCAGCCATATAAATAACACCCACAGAAATACACGTACACATATACATACATATATATACTGTCTATGTTGATATATATATGGTTACATATATAATTATTGTAATTCACAGCTACTATTTTTATTGTTAGTAAATGATAAATGAAATTCGTCAAAATCGTAAAGTTATCTAATTGTGTTCTCTACGTAACTGTAACTACAAAACTACTAACAATTTATTTAATGTTTTTTTGTCATTGCGTGTTACAACATGTTGGTTACAATACGAAATTATAATATTATTAAATATTATAGTCCTTTACAAAACGCAATAATTACGTAGTCCAAATGCATATATACCTTATAACTAATAACTTTTGTGCGTGTTGCAAATGGAGCTATACAAATAAAAATGTATTATGAATGTTAAAATTAGCAAACTTATGGTACTTTTATTTAACAATTTTTATATATATGAAACATAAAAAATAATTACATGTTTTTATTCTCGCGCTCATTTTTGAAACCATGCTTGCATTTGAATTTTACAGCACTTCAGTTTAACAATCTTTTTACAGAATTTCATACGCTTAACAGACAGCTTTATGTGTCGGCGCTAGGTGTGAATGGCAATCAACCGCTCCAAATTTAAGTTTAATGTAATGCAAATCGCAAAATGAAATAACTTTGCAGTATATAATAATTAAATAAAATTCTAAAATTCGGAACAATATTAAATAAAGGCAAGCAGTTTAACAAAGGTTTGAAGCTCGTCCCCCCAATGGGAAAAAGTTACAAATATAATTCTAGAAATATTTAAAAAACGACAAAATTATTACAAAAATTCTATAGAAATTTAAAAAGCTCCAGTCTCAAAATTAAAAAAAAAAAATTAAAAAAGGTACTTTTCCAAGAAAACTATTTTTGGTATTTTACCTAAAATGGTACGACTTGCCAGATCAGAAAATTATGCTGTGTGGCAGCCGTGGCTGTCAGTGACGTGTTGCACTATATTTCTAAATAACTTAAATTAAATATATTTTGTGTAGAGAGTGTTAAAACATGTCGCAATTTGGTGGGCCTAACGATTTCTATGCCTCTGGGCCGGCAGATAACAGCTATAACTTCGACATGCCCGAGTTTGGCCAAGAACTGTGAGTTTGCATTTTACACATTGACACTTGCAATTTGTTTACCGTTTGCTGGCGTTGTCTTTTTATTGCAGCAATTTCCAGAGTTTCGACAATACACAGACCTCGGTGCCACCGAGCTTTGATGCGCCCTATAGTAACGCGCCAAATCAAGGACTTGGCGGCTTTTACGATCCAACAGCCTACACAGATAATACCTACGCACAGGACAAATCATTTAATCAAACTGGCGCTGCCGGCGCCACTGCCACGGGCAACGAGTTCGACGATGAGCCGCCGCTGCTGGAAGGTAAGCTTACAAACACATACAGTGAATCTAAAAAGTATTGGTACACCTTAAATATAAATTAAGTGACAGCTGACAGCTTAAACTAGGATCAAATGTTTGGCTTGTAGTAATATCTCTTATCAATTTGGTGTGCCAATACTTTTATGATTCACTGTACGTACAATTACAAATGCCTTATCTGCTTTCTTTCTTTTTAGAACTGGGCATCAATCCAAATCACATCTTCCAAAAGGTAAGACTTAGCTTCACTGAAGCAGTCTGAACTTGAACACCTCGAGCTGTCTGTTAATTGCATTCCCTTGGGCCACACAATTTATAAAGTGGAATTCTTCTTGGAGGTCTCCTTAAGATTGGCTCACTTTGTTTGCATGCACAATTACTTCATCTGCTGCAATTCTTTCGCATTCTCTCTCTTCTTTTGTCTTCTTCCTTTACACACTTTGCTTTTGTTTTGAGTTTTCTAATTTGTGCAGTGGCAGTAGCAGTAGCAAATGGAGCAAGTGGGACGGGAAGTGTGCACTTTAGGCTGAGCCTTTCCAGCCGCTGTCGCTGCCGACTTTGCTCGGCTTTTTAATTGAAATTTAAATGTTTTTGCATTTCGCTTTTGTATTTATTTATTGCATGCTGCTTATACTCGTCGCCATTTACCATTTTTTGTTCAGCTCGTTTTGCATTGTTGCACTTGTTGTTCTGTCGTTAATGAAGACATATTTTTTCATTGCTCTGCTGCGATTTTGTTGTAGTGTTTTTTTAAATAAATAAAACAACTTTTGTGTTTTTAATTAAACTTTTTCCTTCGTATTGTTCTCTCTATGCAACTTTTCTCGCATTTTTGTACATTTTTATAAAATTTGCGTAATTTTGCCCCCGTTATTCCTCTCTTCCTGTTTTTCTGCTTTCGTAATAGTTGTTGGAATTTATTACGTTTGTGTTAATTGAAAAATGAAAATGTTAATGAGTTTGTGTGCCATCATAAAAATAAATGAAATACTAATTAAATTGTACTGCATTCGACTGGAGGAAAACAAAAAAAAAATGTTGGCAATAAATTACAAATAAAAGAGTGTGACCAAACGGAATTAAAACCAGCATCGTTACCTGTTCCTAGATTGTCAGATTAACATCAATTAAAAATGATTTATTTATAATATTTATTTTTTGTTCTGGATGTTTTTTTTTTAAATTCATGAACGTAGTCATGCTTTCTTTAGCATAGTTTATTTTTGATTTTTTTTAAACTAACCAAACTTCACAGTTTTTATAATTGCAACTTTTGCAAAATAGAATATTCCAAAAACTAGAGTTGCCTAAAATATTAAACTATTTAGAAGTGCATGTATTTATTGATAGAATTATATTATATTTTCTTAAATTTTAAACTCTTATTTCTACAACTTTCGCAAAATATAACATTCCTGAATCTACTTAGTATTGCCTACAATATTTGGTGTAATAATAATAAGTTTTTGGGAATATAATCCTACTTATTTATTGAAGAAAAAAAGTGTAATTCTCTTAGTAAAATTTTTTATTAATGGTCAATACAAGGATGTTAACATTGAAAAGGATTTTATGTTTGGCTTGAGATCAATTTAACAACCCAGGGGTCACATGTGTTGCCTGTAATCAACGATAGTTTTTGGTTGTTTCGTTATTTGTTTGGGCGGCTGTTGTTTCATTTATTTCTCGGCATTTCGGTCTAAATTCTCGTGTGTCAAACATGTTGACAGCTACGCTGGCTGCTCCACTGCCCCGCTATTCCGTTGTTCCGCTGTTCTGCTGCCCATTGGTCTGCAATATCATTTATCATCAATTTCCATTTTTCAAATTTTACTGCGAGTGAAAACACACACATAGAGAGGGAAAAGAGAGGGGAAAACAACAAAAGCAACAGCAACAGCAACTGTTTCTAAAAAACGAAACTCTGGCTCAATTTTATGACCACTGAGCGAACAAATGAATTGTGTCGTGTCCTGCCGCAGGTTGTGAATGATGATGGGTTGTCCATCCAATCCAGGCTCTAGTAGATCCCATACCCAGTTTGCAATCCCTCTCAGTTGTTATAATTTTAATCTCATTGCTGTTTTCTCTTTTTCAGACTTTGGCCGTGCTTAATCCCTTGCGCGGCACAGAGCAACAAATTCTCCAGGATACGGACATGGCTGGTCCATTGGTCTTTTGTCTTACACTCGGTGGCATTCTCCTGCTGGTATGTACATCTCCTAATTGCATAATGTTTGTGTTTTTGATTTCACTCTAACAAGCAAAAAAAATAATAACATCTTCTCTTTCTTATTTTTTATGTAGAGCGGTAAAGTTACATTCTCGTATATCTATGGCATTGGAGTGATGGGCTGCATATTTTTCTATTGTCTGCTGTCACTGATGGTCACTCGCTCCCAAGTGACCTTTGGCGCGGTCGCCTCCGTACTGGGCTATTGTCTGTTGCCCATGGTCGTGCTTTCCGGCATAAACATTTTAATCACTATTCAGTAAGTAATTGTTGACACAACCCGCTAGGTTTTTACACTATTTCCAGCACAGTCAACACCATTATGCACCACTCAACCACGATGCAACATCTACCATCCACCACTCGCACTCGATTTGTATTTATGTTTTTAATTGAAAAGTTGCCAATGCGTTGTGTGAAGCCGTAATTACAAACTTTGCCTAAGTCTGCCCAGCTGCAACTGCACGTTCAACTACTTAACCCTCTCTACTCTCTCTCTCTCTCTCTCTATCTCTATCTCTCTTTTTCTCTTTATCAACTTTCTCGCTGTTATTTGTTTGTATTCCTAGTTATTTCTAGTTTGATAGCGATCCCAACTATAACTATTGTTTACAAATTTAATGCAAGTGTCTAGTATTGATTTAAATCTTTCAGATTAGTTTAGAGGCCCAAAAGGATTTGCTTTCGCTTAACTTCTTAATGCTTCTCAGAAACTGATAGCTTTAGTTTCAATCTTTTAAGAATACAAAAAGAATTAAGTATACTTTTTAGTTGTATTAGAAGTGGTAGAGTAAATTATTTAAATACTTCGCAACTGCCAATGTAGTTTGCCTACAAAATAATAGCTATTTATGTCAATTTTTTAACTAACTAAAACTATTAATATTAATAAAATGCGGTAAATTTGTTTCGAATCTCATTTCACAATGTGCAAATTTTGTATTAAAGTTTTTATTTAAAAATTGCTCATAAAATTATTCTTTGTTTTTTCGGGTAAAACTGATTTAAATGTGAAATTCGAAACCAATGGCGCCTATTTGTGTACAAACTGTTTCAGCTTTATTGAAGATTAAACATTTCCATCACGTTTACGAACTCCAAACAGTTCAATCACGTTTAGAGGTTGCCATACAGTTGTGTTTTTTAATTCTATCAAATCGCAGATGTGGCAACTTTGTAGCTTAATTTTAAGAATCTAAAGACGAGCTTAAAGTTGTGTAAAATAAACTTTAAAGATAAAAGATCAAATTTGTTTTACATAAGTACATAAGTATATTTATTTAAAATAAGTAAATGTCACCATCTATGTTTTCCTGTCTGACTAGATGTGTAGAATAAACTCTTAAAGATAAAATATAATAATTATTTAAGTTTATCTATCTCCAATTATTTGTATAAATACAGTTAAGTAACATACACTTACTTGCAATTAGTAATAGTCTCCTCCGTAAAGTAAAGCGACTTTGCCTGGCTTATCTTCTATATAGTTACACATACGCTACACTCTTGTGGCATACAGGGTTTTAATTTCGTTGCAACGGTGCATAAAAAATAGGCAACTTAATTTGCGCTTTTAGTGTACTCTGGGGCAACAATTTCGAGCGGCGCTCGCAGGGTCCGGCTCCAGATCCGCTTCGTCCTGGCTGAGTTTAACAACAACAAAAAAACGTTGTGCCGTTTAATTTTCACGCCACTTTGCAAAAGAGAGAGAGAAAGAAGGACACAGTAAATGATGGGAGACAGCGAGAGTGAGTGAAAGGGGGAGAGTGAAGTAGAGCTATATATGGGATACCCACAGTTGGCCACGTATTTTCCTTTTCAAATATGTGTTCAGCACTTGGAGTGTGTGTGTGTGTGTAGTTTGCGTAGTTTGTTGGCTACGTTTTATTTCCTTTCTCACTGCTGCTGCTTCTTCTTTTTGGCGAGCATCACGCAAATGTTGCGTGCACCATACCAAAAACAAAAAAAATAAGAGAAAATTTTGGCATCTGCCCCCCGCCCCCAATCTGCGCACGTCCAACTCTATCGAGCCTTTTGGCCAGAACTCTGGCACGTCATAATTTCAACTGGCGCTGGCACGAAAAACAACTATTGCCGTAGCTTACTCGACACCAGCATCGTTTTGTCTGCCCTCCATCCCTTTAAACCACTCCTACCCCTCTGGATACCCACCCCTCTCCTTTTTTTAAAGTTTTTTTCCAGCTGCTGTTGAAGCTGCCCAATTGCCATTTGGTTGCCTGTTTGCTGGCGTTTTTTTTATTTGTTGGTTTTAAACGCCTGCACTTTGTGCTTGTTTCTGCAAGTGTGCATGTGTGTGTATCTATGTGTAGCATGTTCATATAGTCGTAGTCAGAGCCGTAGTCGGGCAAGTTTACAGTACATATTTTTGCGATTTTTTTTAGACAGACTTTTTAATTGAGTTTGTTTGGTGATGCAAAAGTGCACAAAAATTATATAGACAGCAGTTGTGTCTGAATGTGTGTGCGTGCGTGTGTGTCTGTGTGTGCATTGAATAGCAGAAAGGCGTGGCAGTACGCCCACAGCATTGGTTTGATTGGTTTTAGGCAGCATTGGACCTACATTGGGAAGTCTGTTTAAGCCAAGCCTGAAATCACTTGACACAATCAACAACAACAGCAATTGAAGTGGGACTGAGTGTAGAGAAAGGGGAAGTGGGAACCGATGGGGTAGCTCTTTGTACAAGGGCAATTTAGGAGCTTTCTTTTTTTTTGGGGGGGAGGGGGGTTAGCTTTTCGAGGTCCTACATGGGTCACGAGGTTGTAGATGAAAGCGAATTGGGCAACAGTTTTGGGACCAGGTGACAGCTGATCCGCTTTGACCACAAAAAAAAATGAAATAGAATAGAAAAAAACTGTACCGAAAATGGCAATCCATTAAACTTAGCAACCGCATTGTGAATGGTGTGTGTTTGTGTTTTTGTGTGTGTGTGGGAGTTTGTGTTTCTGATTTTGTTCCTGTGATTGTTGTTACTACTGTCGACTTTAAATGTATTAAATTTATTTATAGATTGTGTATTTTGTCTAGCTGAAAGTTCCATTCATGTATCACCACCCGGTCATCAATCTTAATTACACTTGATTAAAATTGTTCGGCTTAGATAGTGTTTGGTGTTGGCATCATTAATCGAGCTGGAAAACATTTTAAATTGCTTAATATAATATTATTTTTGTCGCAATTTCTGTTAATTCTATTGGAATTACATACTGAAATATGAATCTTAAAGCATATTCCGAAAACAACAAATGCATATACACAATGCAATAATATTCGTGATTTAATTAAAATTAAAATTGTTATATTGTTGCTAAAGCGCAATTTTAAAGATTTATTAAGTTTTTGTTATAATATGTTTTTCAATATAATATCATTAAAAAGATTATTAAAATAATACATTTGTACTGCATCTTTTCAAGTGTTACCTAAATTTGCTATACGTTTTAATATAATTCAAAATATAATTACAATATTGTGTTTTTCAATGCTGTCCTGCTGCATAAAGTGCCATGTATGTATAATTGAAACAGAATGTAATATCAAAGCGAATAGAAGAACATCCCTTAGTCTAATTGAAAATTGAATAATAGAGTTTAGTTACCGATCAGGCGATTAGATGAGTTGCAGTCTTAGAAACAGTTACCCGCACATAGAGCTTAGGGTAGAAGCTCCCATCTTTCTAAGCCCTCAGTAAGCTGGTTGTGTAATCTGCCGGTTATCGTTGCTCCTCGACTCATATTTCAATTTGCATTCTCTCACTGGGTTGCAGCACTTGATGCTTTGTAGTTGGACTATGTTTGCACATCCTTTGCACATCGCCTGCTGTCTTTGTTTGCACTGTTCATTCATTCACAAAATACACACATACACTCAAATGCACTCTTACTCACTTGCACACAATTTTTTATGGAAAACACTCAGTCAGACGTATACTCTTTCCGCAGCTCATACATATGCATTGTTTATTGATTTTGTATGTGTGTATGCGGCGTTGCTTAATTTTGCACTTCTCTCAACTGAGCTTCTCATCTACTACTTCTCTGTTTGCCTCTATCTAATCTTTTTTTTTTGTTTTTCGTTTTCCAGGGGTACACTCGGCCTAATTGTGAGCGGCATCGCTATACTCTGGTGCGCCATATCGGCATCGAAACTATTCGCCACGGCATTCTCCATGGACCATCAACAGCTGTTGATTGCCTATCCGTGTGCGGTGCTCTATGGAGGATTTGCGTTGATTACCATTTACTAGGCGTCCGCCCCGAGGCAACCACTGTGGCAACTGTCTCTGTCTCTGGCTCCGTGTCCCTGTGTCCTTGTGTTTCTCTTTCTATCCTCTCTCCTTGTGTATTGCAATATTGTTGCATGATTTTAATCGTCCTACACAGACACAGACACATGCACACACCCACACACACGGCACATAACCAGAGACACACACATTGTCCATAGAGATGATAATATTTTAAGAAAATAAGCGCCGATTGCAAATTTGTTTTTCATATGTTTTTCAGCTTCGATGCCGTGTAATAAATTTAATTGAAAAAAGTAAAAAAGAAGTTAACAAATTGAAATTGCGTTTTTCACTTGGCAGCTATGCAAATATCGACGGAATGACTCTATATGTATTTATTTTTCTTTATATAAATGAATATAACGTGTATAAACACGTATTGCAATTTCACGCGCCTGTTTTCGTTTCCTGTGCTCAGCTTTTTATAGCTAAATTTTTTTTTTGGCATTTTGTTTACTTATTTTGCCCTGTAAGTTTTAATTGAACGGGTATACACTCGCACTTTTCTATAATTTTTATATTTTTAAATTATTTATTTTAACACTGTGTTTATTTATTGTACTTTGTATATTGGTAAGGAAAGGTTTTTCTTAAGTACTTGCATATTTAATACTATTGTTTGCTGAGCTTTTTTAAAATTGATTTTTTCAGCTATATTTTTTTTACAGGGTATCGAAAGTGCCATCAGTTTGAACGTTATCTAAGCGCCTCTACGTAAAAATTTAAACGTATTTTGGTTGAAGAATTCGAAGTGTTAATTGAATTTGGTAGTGGCGAAAGTAAAAAGGCAAATAAGTAAGAATTAAGTTAAAAGTGATTGCATAGACAATACCCTGTCAGCAGGCTTAAAGTAAATTTGTTAAATTATTCCTATATGTAGAAAATACGAAATCGTACTGCATAGTTAATTATAATCTAGTCGCATAAAAGCAAGACTTGACGATACCCTATGTGTCATGTTTAAAGTAGATTACAGAGCTCTATTGAATTGTCAATTTGGATATGCTGCTCTCCGGAAATGTATTCTAGGGTATTTTACAATGAAAAGGGTCATGTCTGCGTGCCTGCTTACCATATGCAAATAATTCCGGCTTAGTCTGGGTGCTCCTGATTCGTGTCCTTGACGACGTCGTCGTCACATTTTCATATTACATAATTAGCGGCAGTTTTTGGGTCCTCCGAGTTGCCATTGCCCCGTTCCCTGTCTGCATGAATAAATTGCAAAATGCGTAGCATACTTTTGTGCTTTGCGCTTTTTGATTTCCGTTCGTTGCCGCTTCCCGCTGACCCTCTGTTCCTTGGCCGCTGCTCACTGCCCGTTGCCCGCTTATGCAAATTGTTGTAATTACTACAATTCGGTTGGAGCATTTTTATGGTCGCTTGAGAGGAAAAAAATATATATTCGCACTATATGATGGAGGAGAGCTGCTGAATAAACTGATACCCTATAGGCAGCTGCCAGAATATTTTTTTTGTTGCATTCAAAATAAATCCATAATCTAATGGCTAGGAAAGGAACTTGCTTGCAAGTAATAATTGAATGCCTTCCGTATCTATAAACTGATTTTCATTAAAATTTTTTTTAAAGATATCTAAAGAAGAATTAAATTAAATTAAAAAAATTTTGATAAAAAAAACAGCTTAGTTACAAAATTGGAAAGTAAAATAAATTTAAATTGAGCTTAGTTTTTAAAAAGAAAATTGAAAAATAATTATTAAAAAATAGACTTCATAGGGATAAAATTTGTGGTAATAAATGAAACAATAATAATTTTAATGATAAAAAAGTAAAAAAGAAGTATAACAATAGATTATTTGATAATAATATAGTTTAATATAAAAAAGGAGAGGAAGCTCATGTGAAATCAGAATTTAAATAAAGTAAAAAGTGAACTAAATTCATTAAAAAAAAATTATTTGAATAACAAATTAAATGAAAAATGGGTTACTGATTTACTATTTTGAATTATATGGCGGATTTTGAATCATTGCTATAGATTTTCGTATTATCTTATTTATTTATATCAATTTGGATTGCAGTTGCTCCCGCTCATTTGAACGAACGTATAATAACCTTTTTTTTTACACAATTTAAATGGGTATACAAAATATAAAAGAAAGAAATACATGCGGCAATATTTGTGTGCTAATTGCGTGGAGCGCGCGATTTTTGTAAGAGGAGTCGCATGAAGGACTTGGCCAGGAAAAGACGGCAGTTGGGGCGTCATCAAAGGCGGCAGCTCGCCATTAGCAGCATTAATAAACACTCGTTAGGAGCAAGGATAGTAGAGAGAAGAGAGAGAGAGAGGGAGAAGCGCGAGAATAAATGGGAGAGACTCCTCGTCTGGATCTAGAATGTGTTGCTGATAATTAGAATTAGCGCACAATTAAGGCGGTGAGCATATACAGAAAAGGTGGAAAGAAAACTGGTTGGGATTTCGTTTTTGAATAATGAAAGGCGGGGTAAGCTTATAAGCTGCGCTCAATTTTGAATTAATAAGCAGCTTGGACTTGGCACCAAATCCTTGTCTAAGAAGTACAAAAAATTGTATGAATTCATTTTGAAGAACGTTAAATCAACAATAGCAACACCTGCGGATAATAGCAGCTTAACAAAAGAGACAGCAACATCATCGCTACTCCTTATCAAAAGACAGGATACGGACTTCAGGGGCGTGGCCACAACAAGAGTTATTACATTTTGAGCTTTTTCTCGACTCTATGCTGCATTTTCATATAAATATGCAATAAAAGTAAAGCTGCTGCCAAGCAAGAGAGTTAGGGGAGAAGGGCAGCGGGTAAAGAGGGGAAAAGAGTGGAAACGAGGGGAAAAGAGGGGCATCAGAGAGAGGGTTAGTTGAACAGCTGTGTCTGGGCCAAAAGTAAAGGCGTTAATTACGCAACCGCCTGCAACAAGCACAAATCCGTAGAAAACCTGACGCAATTATGGATAATCACATGAGAGAGAGAGATGGCTGTAAGAGAGAGAAAGAGGGGTGACTCGTGAAAGGGGGAGGTTCAGGGCAATAGGAAAAAAAGCAACGTGCTATTGCCACATTTTTAATTAGCGCACTTAAAAGCGCATTAAGTAGTAGAAGGGAGAAAAGCATTGGAAAACTATCTGACATGCTTTTATAAAAGAGATGCTATACACATACACAAATATGTATGTAAATGTGTAAATAAGCTTGTGTATGTTTGTGAAGAGGTGTTTTATAACAAGCTGTAACAAGTTGCATTCAAAAAACTAAGAGACTACTTGTAGATTACCTTGAAAGTGATGGAAACAAGGTCAGAAAAAAAATTTATATTTATGTCAGCTAAGTGTCAAGTTGATCAGAAACTTATGTATATTTCAGTTTCAGGATAAGTGTATAGGAAATCCTATAAAGTAAAACTTTTAAGTCGATCCTAATGGAGCTTTATTCAGCTTTAAAGTTGAAAGCTGTACCTTTTAAATTCGCGTTATCCTTATGCTTATTTTTATTTTCTTATCAAAATAGAGTCTTAAATTTTATTTCAGTGTAAAAATGATAAAACGTGGCTAAAACTAGCTTCCATTAAACAAAATTGCAAATAGATACTTGGCACTGACTACATAATAGAAAAAAAGAGAACACATATAAAAAAAGAGGGAGATAGATAAAAAAATTAGAAAAAGAATAATAAAACCAAAGTATGTATTTATATCTGAGTGGATGCATAATTCTAAAGAAAATGAATATCATCAATAAATTCCAGGAAATATCTTTCATTTATGCTATTTATGAATAACCCAATAAGAATACTTTTCTATGGAATTCCATTTGTATAAATTAAACTAAGCAGAAGGTTAAACATTTTATTTTCGTTGAGGGTAGAAATTCTGTATATATAAATAGTAAAATATATTTAAAAAGAAATACAATCTCTGTAAATAATATATACTGATAAATTGTCACATTCAATATTTATTTATCACTGCATTGCTATTGATTGTGCAACTGATAGAATCGTTTGAAAGCTTTGTGCATAGCAACAAGCTTTAATACCCTTTTAAGGAAGAGGCACAGATTACCTACGTACCCTCTATTCATGTGGCGCCACAGGGTATAATAGTTATGACAAGCAGAAAAGTCGAGAGACCACAACTGCGGTTGCAACATGAGAAGGCTTGCAACGCGTACCACCGTTTTAAGTGGGTGGTTTTGGAAGGGGACGAAAGGGAGAGAGAGGGAAGGAGGGGTGATGGGGGGTTTGGAGTCAACATAGGTGCTTAGCGTATAGATTGAAATAAGCTGTCTGTTGGCGTTGACTTTTGAAAAACGGAGACCAAATTACTGGCTAGCCTCATCTGCATTCATCATGCTCCCAAGCTTGCCACACATATCCGCAACTCGCTGAAAGCCGAATGCAACATTAATGGCCATGGCTGAAAGGTGACCAAAAAAAGGGGGAAGGGTAAATGGCGGTAGAGGACAGCACGTTGATTGCTGCGGACGCTGCTTGTTGCCAGTTTCCGCCAAAGCCGCAAATATGAGGCGATTGGTGGGAGTAGATAGAGGAGAAGAGTGGAGATTGTAAGTAGCAGCCACACTTGAGGGCATTTAGAGATGGTACCAGGTGGGTTCGATGAGTACGAACTCTCGACATACTCGTATGCAAAACCAATTAGTCTGCAATTCACAAGCAGACGCAATAACAAAACAAAGCACTTGAATTAAGTTACAACAGGTGGGAAATAGGAAAGGAAGGGAATACTCTGCTAAGCATGTTTATTATTTTTTCACCTTTCATGCACTTCAATGAGCCTGGCAGCTTGGCCAGCAAAACTGCTGTTGTAGGAGCTACGAGCTAGTACATCAGAAATGAGCCAGAGATCTATATAAAAGATGGGAGCACTAAGTCGATTTCAACTGAACTGTAGATAATCCCCTGACAACAGCAGTTAACAGGCAACGATTACTTGGCAACAAGTCAATTACGTGACCAGGCGATAGGGACGAAGAGAGCAAGGGAGGAAGAAGAAGTGTGTAGTCGACTTCAAGCGCCTGGTTGCAGCGATAAGCGTCTAACACCAACACTAACACTAACACTACTTTGAGCTCGGCCTGGCGAACACAATAAATTCCTTCGACTTGGCCAGCTGCAGAGATCCCCTTAATGCGCCAACTAATTGAGCGGGCTACCAATGCGGATGTGAATGCGGATGCGGATGCGGATCTGGATGCGAATGCGAATGCGGGTTACGGATACGAGACGACCTGGTCTTAGCCCTTATCGCCAGCTGGCAATCGCCATGTAATCTGCTGCTCGCCTTTCATACACTATTTGCGCGGGTATATTAAATTTCTAAGTTAAGCTCTCAAAAATAATAAGCTTAACTGTCAATTCAGCGAAAAATTATCTTGTCAATTTATATTTATTTTATTGTGTAGACATGTAATGATTTCTCAAATAATACTTGTAATAAGTATATGGCTATACTGTTTCCATTACAAAAACCCAGCCGAATAGTTAAATAAAATAGTAAAAACGTTTCTTAGAAATAATTTAAATTATATCTTTTATTTTTTTATAAGTCAGCATTTCGATTGTAAATGAAATCAGTTAAAATATAAATAGATCAATGCAAAACTATAGAAACAAATAAGAAAAAACATAAGAATTTAGTAATTTTTTTGACGATGACGATTATTTTTCAAAAAATTTAATAAATAAGTGCAGCGAATTTATAATATATAATATTTGATAGAGTATCTACAAGTCGTCAAATTGAGCACACTTTTGGCTACTTGTTGAAATTACTTTTAACGATTTTTACAACATTTTTATTGCCTGTCGAATGGGCCAAATGGTCGAAATGTCTAACTGGCACTGTGGATTTGAGTTTTTGGTCAAGATTTGGTATGGCTTTGCGATTTCAGTTATGCAGTCTTCGAATTCAATTAAAAAGACAACATAACATTTCTCTTGTTAGTTGGCAAAACTTCAGACCAATTCAATCCCAGTGCTGTTGCAAGTGAGATAAGGATAAGGGTAAAAATTAGATTAGTTTTTTTCTTCTTCTGTTTTTTGGCCAAGAAAAGTTGTGCAGCACGTGCTATAAATTTGGCTACGAATCATTCAGGCGGCAAGTGACAAACAGACACAGAGAAAAACAATGCGGCAGAATGGTAAGAGTATAAGAGATTCAGTTAACAAACACAAGGGAGGTAAACAGGGAGGAAAATATGGGGAGGGGGGATTCTATAGCTCATACGCTTGGCTGCATTTGCATATTTTGTTGCGAATTGTTGCTCAACTGGCTGCTAATAGGAAAATGCGACACAGACAACGAGAAGACAGAGATAGAGAGAGAGAGAGAGATAGATACAGTGTGCGTGATAGCACGTGTTGTTTTTTGCATGTCTAATACGCTTTGAACTCACTGCCATTGCTGCAAGGATATATGTATGTCAAATGCTTAATCAGGCGCACACACACACACACACACACACATGCACAGTCTGGCAGACAAACAAAGCAAACGAGTGAATGAGCAGTGCATAAATATTTCAATAGCATACTTTTCGGCAACGTGCACAGTGAGGCAAACTCCCTTATACCATCACATTTCTTTGTATTCGTATTTGTATTTGCATTTACATTTACATTTCCAATATCTGCATGCATGTGTGTATGTATGTATGTGTGTGTGTGTGTGGACACTCTACTGCATTTTATTTAACATTAATAATTGAAATATTTGTTGGCATTGCTCACGTTGAAAGCGTCACGAATTCAAAGTCTGTGTTATTGCTCTTTTGGCATGTTGAAAAGTCGGATTTGGTAAATCAGTTGAACTGTCTGTCGATATACTCCATACCCGGTGATGGCAGGATAATATTCTTATGCTGGAAGATTGTATAGTTAGCTGCGGAATTTATTTACGTACGATCGAATGCTTTCTTAAGCAGCGTTTTAAACTTTGGTTTAAGTCTCTCTAATATATATTGAGCCTTAACTTATCTTATCAAAAATGCTTATAAATTTTACATCAATCAATAATTTTTTGAAAACTTAAAATTTTTCAGAAAAACTTTACGCTCTCATAACTTTGTCGAATCTTAATCTTAATCCCTCGGTTGGTAAAGTATGTTTATTTTGTATCATTGTTTCCCCTCTTAGATTTTACAACCAAAGGACAATTTTTTTTTTTTAAATTTACTATTTCCAATTCCAAGACATTTTTGGAAACTTTAACTATCTTGTTTTTGTTAAATATTAACAGATTTCGATGAGGTTGGCTTCTAAATTATTGAAGCATCCAAATTTAAAGCTCTACGAAATTAAGATAAATATATCTACAAAAATCTATTACATATATTTTAAAATTAATCTACTCGAAACCGTATGTACTGTACGTTGTGGCAACAACTTCAATGTTAGCTGGTTTCAAAGTATTTCAAACTCATTTAGCTGAGCGTTCTGTAGGTTGTTTCTCTTCTTCTTGTTGCTATTGTTGTTGTTGTTGCTCTTTTTGTTGTTGTTGGTTTGGCTTTTGCTGTAATTTCGTTGTCATTAAGTTGGCATTATAACAAAATGCCATTTCAATCACTTTTGACTAAATGCAGTCTCTCTGACTCGCTTTGAAGAGAGGACTTCCAGTTTCCATCCCCCTCTCTCCCCATTCTTCCCACCCTCCCACTCATGCTTCTGCCGCATCAAGGACGCGCTTCAATGAGTTTCACCAAATTTTTCGACAGGGATAAGTAAAACAACAATGACGAAACCGGGACGAAGCAGAAACACTGAAGAAGCAACCGCAAAGTAACAAAGCATAAAAAGAACTCCTCAAACACGGGGGATATGGTTACCGGAGGGAGGCAGAAGTGGAGGAGCGCAGTAAATTTCGAGCGTTTCGTCAATGTCACTGTGGCGAGCTCGGAGCAAGGATCGACTGAGTGCTGGGAATTGCCGTCTGCCCACGCATATCCTTTTGTATTTAAAATGTTTGCCTCGTCTGATGAACAGAACGCGCAACTTTTCTTCGTTTACATTTTTTTTATTTCTTCTTTCGGTTTTTCGCTTTATATACTATATCTTTTTTTACTCTGCTCAACAATTTCATTATCTGCGTCACAAGAAAGTCTATGAGGGCTCAGTGAATGAAGCGGCAGCTTTCCTTCGGATAGGCCAGCAACAGCAACTGTGGCAGCAACAGTGGCAGCAACAGTGGCAATGACAACAGCGAGCTAATTTTTATGGTTAAACTTTTTGAATGGAGATTGTATGTGAATATGTATGTGATTATGTAGATGGCAAAATGAGTGTGCTTTGTTTCTGTGAATATGTACATGAATATATGTGTGAGTACATGCAAAGCTGTCAAATGTAATTTCAAAAATTACATACATTTATTATATTTTACTAGTAATGTAAATCCAAGCTGTGAATCGAGATTGCATACTAAATGTCAAAAACAAAATATGTAATAATCGAATTGACGATCAATCGTCAAATAATATATATGTAAATCAAGTTAAAAATAATGAGTTTAACACATCACTTTTTTTTGTTTTAAGTGCCAGGTGTGTGGGAAAAATAGACAGTGATGAAAAAAAAAGAATTAAAAAAGAGGTCAAATAATGATTAAATTGACATTCCGCAAGAAAGTTGGCTGAGTTTTTCAAAGTTATGAGAGCTTGAAGTTTTCGAAAAGGCGTTGAGAGGAAACTATGAAAAAGTGGTCAGTGGTGGAAAAAAATTGATTATTCCAATTTTGATAAAGAATAAATATAGTGGCCAAATAATGATAAAACTGATCTCGTTTAAAACTTCATAAAGTTATGACTGTTTGAAGTGTCAAGTTTGGCCAATGCATGGCGATAATTTGCGGTCATATGTCGACAGGAATAGGGACTACGGGAGACACGATACACCCGCTGCAACAACAACAACAATAACGATATCAACGACTGGAAAATACAACAACAACATCAAAATAGCTTGGAGCGCATTTGCATAGGCTTAATTTAAATTCCCTTAATCTGAAGCATATCAGAAGCAAACAACAACAAAAACAATAAGAACAGCAAGAGTAAGAGCTCTGTAACTGTGGCAAAAAAGGACAATGAGCGACAGGACCCTTTTGCATACAAAACTAAGTAGAGTCAAGCGTTAAGGAACCAAGGCCCAAAATATACAAAAATAAAATTGCGAAAAAAATAAAGAAAAGGTTCGCTTAACTTTGCCAAATAACTGCAGGCGTTATAAATCTGCGCAAAAGGACATATCACCATCAAACAAAACAATAACAACAACAACAACGGGAGTCAACAGTGAGCGTGAAAGGAAGAGACAGAGAGAAGAAAGAGAAAGATAGGACTTTTGCAGCACCAGCTCAAAAAATAACAGAATCAAAAGGCTTTTGCGTATAAGTTGCAAATTAAGTTGACCCCAAAATGGCAGCTAAAGACGCTTACGCGCGTGTCCTTGACGTCTGCTTATGATAACCATTTAGGCCTTGCGGCAATGCCAAAAACAACAAAAACAACTACAGCAGCAAACACAATACATATGACACGCCCCCTCAACATATATGTATGTATGTATGTATTTGTGTATTAAATAGTTCGACCCAAAGAGAGTTATGCAATGCATTCTCGTTAGAATTATCATTGTGAATCCCACACTGCAAAAAATTCAATTGAACTCAGAGACAGTAAATAATGATTATTTTGTTTTTTTTTTCAATTGGAAAAATCATTTACTTCTAGTAACTGTAAAAAAATTAAAATATACCAAAAATTTTCTTTAAGGGTAACCTATGCAATTTCACCGTGGTCTTAAGATATATTTAATATATATCTTGCTCATAAAATAATCATTATTTTTCGGCAAAAAAATAAAACTTAAGAAATAATCATTATTTTTGAGCAAAAAAATAAAACTCATAGCATAATGATTTATTCTTTGAGCTTTATTTTTTGAATCAAAAGTAAAACTCAAGGTGTTATTTTGACTTTTTTATAAGGAATATGTGGACAACATTTATATAGATTCCTAGTCAGTGAAACATTTTTAAATTTAAAAAAAAAAATTCCAAAAATTTTTTAATATTATATTTGCAATAATATAAATATTTTATTTACATTTTTTGTTATTTTATAAAATCAAAATTTACCTTGAGTTTTATTTAAGAAGTCAAAATTCATACCTTTGTGTACACATGCCAATATATGAATCAAGTTCAATCTGGGACTGTAATCAATATAAGTTATATTATAAAACTCAAGAAATAACCATTATTCTATTAGTTTTATTATTTTACTTATGATTACTTTTGATCAAAGCTCAAGACAATCATAATTATATGAGTTTTATTTTTTTGATTAAAAATAATGATTATTACTGAGTGTTATTTTTTGTTTAATTTATAGTTTTTATTTAATTTCTTATACATAAAAAATAATTTTATATTCAAGCTTTGATTTATTTAAATTTGAGTTTGTCTTAGAAAACAGTTTAAGTGGTAATTATAGTTGAAGTTATATAAAGAAAACGAACTTCAATATAATTTTGTAAGGGTTTGTATATTAAGTACTAAATTTTGGGCAATGCAAATCCTAAAGTAGTTCGAGGCTATTTTGTTGTTTTCATTGTTTTTGCAAATATTCCTATTTATTTCCTTTATTTGCTAAGCCAATCGCGCTCAAAATAGTTAAGCTGCCTTTTTCTTATCACTTTTTTCACTTGCTGGGCTAGATGAAACGGCCGTTAGCATTGCGCCCGAAACATCCTTTAATTGAGTGCACACTTATGCCAAACAGCGTCCACAGCAGACGCCACACACATTTACACACACACACACGCTTCGCACACACACACTAGCTGCAAGTTAGTCTCTCCCTTTGGCTTGATGCTCTTGCGCTGTCTTTTTGTGCTCTTTTAGCGCCATTATCCTTTTACGATTATCGCCGCTAAGGCGAATTGACTGTTTGACGTTCAATTGAAATTTTTGCATTAAAGCTCAATGGCTTAACCCCTTCAAATTATGCAATACGACCCTTCCCCTACCACCACATCCACTCCAGAGCTGCCTAACTCTGCTGAACTTACGCTGGGAAATTCCGACTTAAAGTCAAAAGCTGCCAACAGGCAACTCCAAATGGCAGCGGAAATGAGAGGCTGTCTAGTGCGCTAGTGGGGTGTTTAAATGGTTGTGGGTTGTGGGTGTTACCAGGTCACAAAGCCACTGACAGTGGTAAATAAATAATATTTAATTCAAATTTTCAAATAAAAAAATGTTTATTAAAAATTACAATGTAACATTTATATTCTAATGCACATTATGCTTCTTTGAAATTTTCTTTTTTAATTTTGATTTAAAATGCGCAAATGCTCAAAAATTGCAAAAATATAAAAAAGGCTATGAAATCTATTTATATTAACTTAACTTTTTATTTAAAATATTAAAGTTGCGGAATATCTTTTAATAATAGCTGGATCAAATAAAAATACGTGTTTTTGTGTAACTTAAAATAAAACAAAATAATAAATAATTATTAGTATGCAATTTTTAAATAATAATTAAGTAATAACAACTAACAATGACTTATGCTATATAAACTAAAAATTTAAGTTTATCGCAGATTTCAATAATTACAAAAAGCCTGGTGTGATTCATGAAACTGTACCATATTTTCTTCACATTGATTTATTTGGCTCAAATCTGCTTTAATAACTGTTATTTTTGGCCCCTGGTGGCAACCAAAACTGCAAACGGCTTCGAACGGCGGCCAATTAGTGCACATTGCTCATACGCCATGTTTGTCATGGCAGCTAAGCGACCCAGTCTCTCTTCGCTCCCTCTTTTGCTCTCGCACTCTCTAGCGGAAGCGGAAGTTGTAAGAGGATTTTCAATTTGCAATTGAACTGATTTTTGGCTTGATTCCTCGTCTCCTTCATTTTTTTTGCGCTCATTTTATGGCTGAGTTGGTTACTTGGCTGCGGAAATGTAATCATCGCAATGCCTTTAGCCTCCCCTTCTCACGCCCCTCTGCCACGCCCCCACACAGCTTATCGGCAAAGTCAAACGTACAAATACTAATGCACTGCAAAAAATATGTATACACAAGTCCATGTGTGTGTGTATACTTACATTTAATTTCCACTAATTGAATCGAAATCGATCTCTGCATTTTTGCTCCCTTGCGGGTTGACGTTGGTTTGGCAAATTTTTGGTACTTTGCGGAAATAGAGGTGGTGCAAGAAGACTGGGTGGTGGGCGTGGCAAAGCTGCTACTGCTGCTGCTGCTACTCTCTGAGAGCATTTATAAACTTTTCGTATAAATCAACGAATTTTGTCGACATTTGCCTGGCGTTGCGAAAATTATCGAACGAATTTGTGAGGAAAATTGGCAAAAAAGGATTAACTACCTCTGACTTTTATGTAAACAGATGAATGCGTCTTAATCTGAAGCAGCATCAAGTAAAAAAAATAAAAAATTTAGTTCAAGCAGTGTTGCAACTCCGAGTGAAACTAATGAGCGGGCGTGTCTACTTGCCACTTGAAGATATTGGATAATTTTCACCAAAACTATTTAGGAAGTTAATTGAATTAGGGTAGTACTTGAAAAGTGTAGGAAATCTTTAATAACAACTATAAATATGTTGATAGAAAGAATGTTAGAATAAGACCTAAATGATTATTTCGTCACTAGCGCGGACTGCCGTCTGCAGTTAAAGTGCAATTGATCTAAATAGATCATTAAAATATATTTACACAAACATATCTGGCACTGCATTAATTTTCTTTTAAATGATAAGAAGACAATATAGTAATAGAATATAATACAAATTGTAAAGATTTATTATAAAAATTAAAAAGAAATTGAAAAATATAAAATAAATATTTAAAATAGTCATATACAAATTTGTATAATGAATATTGAAATTAAGAGTAATTGAATTATTTAAATATAAAAATGAAAATACATTTAAAATTTTATTTTTTAAGTTCTATCGCGAAATAATACTTCTTTTTTTAATTCTTTTATTTTATATTAGGTAAAAAAATTTTACTTTTACGGGAAAACCCAACAGAGGGTATCTTGTGTATTCTTTTGGGATTTAAAACTTAACTTAAGAAAATGTAATAAAAATTAAAAAAAATTATTTTTTTCTCGTCTTTTTTTTTATTTTGACGTTTACATAAAAGGAGAGTTATTGCAGATTTGTATCATCTTCTGATTTAACTAAGCGTACGCCGCGACATTTTCTTCCAAATGCAATAAAGTTTTGACCACATCATCGTGGATCTTCTGCAGCTGTTCCTCCACGAACTCCTTGCCGTCTTTGGGATTGAGGAACTTCATGGTGCCCAAATCGTAAAGGATTTGTGTGCCACGCTCACGGATGAGGCCCCAGGTGACATGGGCTTCCTGGCCAGCCGTATTTTCCACAGCCTGAATGGCGCACTTGTAGAAGACCATCATGTTCTTCAGCATGCCCACCGTCTTGTAGAAGGGACAAAAGGCATCATAGACACTGTAAGAGTTTTGTTGCAAGAAATCATCCTTCAGCAATCTCGCTACTTCGAGTGTGATCTTATCCGATTCATTGAGCGATGTTTTGCCCACCAGTTGGACAATTTCCGCCAAGTCTTCTTCCTCTTGGAGCACCTGTTTGGCAAGTGCACGCAGCTCGACAAATTCCGGACTTTCAATCTCGTAGTAAGAATCAAGAGCTCGTATATACTTGGAATATGATTGCAGCCAGTTCACCGAAGGGAAATGTTTACGTTGTGCCAATTTTTTGTCAAGACCCCAGAAAACCTGCACAATACTCAGCGTGGCAGAGGTCACAGGATCAGAGAAATCACCACCGGGTGGAGAGACTGCACCCACAATGGAAATAGATCCCTCGCGATCGGGACTGCCCAGGCACTTGGTGTGTCCAGCACGCTCATAGAACGAGGCGAGACGTGCTCCGAGATAAGCTGGATAACCCGCATCCGCCGGCATCTCAGCGAGACGCCCAGAGATCTCTCGCAAGGCTTCAGCCCAACGGGAGGTGGAATCCGCCATCATGGCCACGTTGTAGCCCATGTCACGGAAGTACTCGGACAACGTGATGCCAGTGTAAATGGAAGCCTCACGAGCAGCGACAGGCATATTGGAGGTATTGGCCACGAGGGCAGTACGCTTCATAATAGACTCGGAAACTCCATTGATTTCCACGGTCAGCTCGGGAAAATCCCGCAGTACTTCAGACATTTCATTGCCACGCTCGCCGCAACCGACGTAGATGATGATATCGGAGTTGGAATACTTGGACAGCGTCTGAGATAAGCGGATATATAAGTTTAAAACATATACCACAACATCAGCAATTTTATGTTTTGTGTTCAACGACTTGACTAGAAGCAGATAATTTGCTGTGTGATATTGTTGGTGTTTTGTTTTTTTTCAGGCCTTAGGAAAAATACTCCTCAACCGTACTTCATCATTTAATGGACTAACCTACCTGTGAGATGACAGTCTTGCCACAGCCAAAGGCTCCTGGTATGGCTGTAGTGCCACCTTGAACACAAGGAAAGAAGGCGTCGAGCACACGTTGTCCTGTGAGCAAGGGATTGACGCCGGGCAGCTTCTCGATAACGGGCCGACATTGACGCACTGGCCACACTTGCAGCATGGTGTGTCTGGTAACCTTATCTTCAAACTCCGTTTCGATGACTACTTCATCCACACTGTAGTTACCTGGAGGTGCAATCCATGTGATTCTACCCTGAGCACGCGGTGACAACATTAATCGATGCTCCACCAAGCTGTTCTCGTTTACAGTGCCATAGATATCGCCGCCAGTTATAAGATCGTTGAGACGCAAATTTGCCGGTTCAAAGCCGTACTCAATGCTCCTTGAAAGACTCTTCACATTGACGCCCTTGGGTACGTAGATGGAGTGCGTCAACTCATGAATGGCACGCAAGGGTCGCTGAATGCCATCGAAGATACTACCCATGATACCTGGACCAAGCTCAACGGAGAGAGGCTTCCCAGTCTGGAATACAGGATCTCCAACGCTCACGCCAGAGGTTTCCTCGTACACCTGTATGGTGGCCATGTCCCCTTCTAGGCGAATGATCTCCCCAACTAAATGAAAGTGTCCTACACGAACCAATTCGTACATCGCCGAGCCGGCCATCTTTTCGGCATTGACCACAGGTCCGGAAACGCCAAAAACTCGACCTCTTTGATAAATTTCTAAATCATTACGTTTTACAGCGTCAACCAATGTTACCGATCGCGAGTTTGAAGGTTTCTGCTCAACAATTTCGTGTACGGTCACGGGTATTTTTTCCATTTCCATTTCCATTTCCACTTCGACTTCTACATCCGCTTCTACTTCCACCTCTGTATCACTTATAAATGAAGTGTTCGTAGCACCGTCAAATTTTAGAGGATTGCTTTTCCATTGCTTCTCGTCTTTCTTCTCCACTTGCTTCTCTTGCCTATTTAAATTATCTGGTTTTCCATTTTTTACCAGCTTCTCTGACTTCAATAAAAGTTCACGTTTTTTTCGCTTCTCCTCTTGCTCTTTCTGCTCTAGTTTCTCTAGCTTCTCAGATAACGCTATCATCTCATTTTTGGTAGCCTTCTTAGAGGCATTCTTCTTTGAGCATTCGCATTTGTGATTGTCCATTATAGTAACTAATTGTTTGTGTTAAATTTTGGTAAGCAACAACGAACAATTTTGGTTTGGAGTTTTGTGTTGTCTTTAAATGTAATATAATTTTTGTCAAGAATACAAAATATCACCTGATCCTGTGGAAAATCTTATAGTGAAAGGCCAAAAAAATCTGACGAGGAAGTCAAAAACAAAAAAAGTTGTGAGCTGTAATTTAATTGGACTAAACGTTTTCCATTTAAGACAAAAGTGTGTGGACCAAGATTTTAAGAAATTTAAGCTTTATAAAGGGGTTTTTATGTTAAAATTACAATATCAAAGGCTATGAATATCTTTGCTTATTCTCATTTCTTCTCTTCATCCTGTTTATTCGAAATTCAATATCACACCCCTGGATATGAAATTGGAGAATAAGGGTAGTTAATAATTGTTTTAAAGGTTTCGGTAAACTAATAATACCGGTGAAAATCGGTGTTATTTAAATTCATTATTTATATTCTCATTAATAAGTCACAATACTTAACATGCTGAATACTCGTTTTAATTAAGTCATGAAACTTGACTTCATTAGGTACAGTTTGAGTCAATAAGTGGTGGAGGGGAAAACACTTTAAATTATAGAAATGATTAGAGAGTGAAAGGCCATTTGACTTTCAATTACATTAAATGTATTTGTTGTTTGCACTTTATTCGTACATTTAATATTTCATACTTTAAATATTTACATAAGTTTAACAAACAAACAAATAAAGAGAAAACATGACTTTTTCACAAATAAACAAAAGAATTTCCATTCATTAAACAATAATACTATGCATGCATTTGTATTTGCGTATCTTGTGTGTGCGTATGTATGTGTGTGCGCTTCTGTGTATGTATATGTGTATGGAATTACATAGAAGGACGTTAGTTACGTTGTTGTTGTTGTTGCTTTGAGGGTGGCCGTGGGGGGAAAACTGAGTGGAGGGGTGGGAAGAAGTTGTGTAACAACCGCAGGCCGGAATGTTTTCATCTCTCAGGCTATTAGAAGAGGAATGTTAACAATAGTATTTCATTACTTATTTCTTTTTTTATATCATTTTTGGAATCTTTTGTTGTGTTGCACGGAATTGTTTTGACGGAACTGTACGCGATATGAACGTTTTTGTTGCCATTTTTAAAAGTTAACTACATAACAATATAAGATAATGTGTAAAAGTACGGCCAATGTGCTCTAATCCTCCAGATTTCTGAAGGCCTGTTGCAAATCCTCATGCAGCTGCTCAAAGTCAGCCTTAATCTTGGCCTCACCATCCTTGACGGGATCCTAAAAAACAAAATAAAAAATAAGTCCATTTTATATTTAATTAGCTTAAGTGAAAAAGTTTTGTTGTTACCTTGAATTTCATGGAGGACAATTGGTACATGATGTTGCCCATTGCCTCACGAATGACATTCCAGGTGATCTTATTCTCGGACTGCGCGGTCGATTCAACGGAGTGACGGGCCATATCGTAGAAGTCAATGATGTTCTTCAGCATGCCGACGGTTTTGTAGAAGGGGCAGAAACGATCGTAAGACGAATAGGAGTTCTGTTGCAAGAAATCATCCTTCAGCAGCTTGGCAACCTCAAGCGTGATCTTGTCGGTCTCAGCCAGAGAGGCCTTGCCGACCAACTGCACAATTTCGGAGAGATCTTCCTCCTCCTGCAGAATCTCCTTGACCTTGGTACGCAGTGGCACAAACTCCTGGAAGTTCTTGTCATAGAAATCATCCAGAGCACGCATGTACTTCGAGTAAGAGATGAGCCAGTTGATGGAGGGGAAATGCTTGCGCTGGGCCAGTTTCTTGTCGAGACCCCAGAACACCTGGACGATACCCAGAGTGGCGGAGGTAACGGGATCGGAGAAATCACCACCAGGTGGCGACACAGCACCGACAATGGAGACGGAACCCTCACGCTCGGGATTACCCAAGCACTTGATACGGCCGGCACGCTCGTAGAAGGAGGCGAGACGAGCACCAAGATAGGCTGGATAGCCAGAATCGGCAGGCATCTCGGCGAGACGACCAGAGATTTCACGCAAGGCTTCAGCCCAACGGGAGGTGGAATCAGCCATCATGGAGACGTTGTAACCCATATCACGGAAGTACTCGGACAGTGTGATACCAGTGTAAATAGAAGCCTCACGAGCAGCGACAGGCATGTTGGAGGTATTGGCCACGAGGGCAGTACGCTTCATGATGGACTCGGTAACACCATCGATTTCAACAGACAGCTCGGGGAAATCACGCAATACTTCAGACATCTCATTACCACGCTCGCCGCAACCGACGTAGATGATGACATCGGAGTTGGAATACTTGGACAGGGCCTGAGGAATGCATTTTAATGAGTAAGTCGCCAGTTAGCTGTCTTGACTATAGACATACCTGGGAGATGACAGTCTTGCCGCAACCGAAGGCACCGGGAATGGCGGTGGTGCCGCCTTGGACACAGGGGAACAACGAATCGAGCACACGCTGTCCGGTCAACAGGGGATGATTGGCGGGCAGCTTCTCGGTGACGGGACGGGGCTGACGCACGGGCCATACTTGCAACATAGTGTGCTTGGTGATCTCACCATCGAACTCGGTCTCCAGCACAACATCATCGACTTTGTAGTTGCCCGATGGGGCAATATAACGAACTGTACCCTTAGCACGAGGATTAACAATCATCTTGTGCTTGACCAAAGTGTTCTCATGCACCAGACCGAACAGATCACCTCCAGTAATGTGAGAGCCGACCTTAACGTGCAGGGGATTGAACTCCCAGCTGGCCGTGCGGGACAAGCAAGGGACGTTGACACCCTTGGGTATATAGATGGATTCGGTGAGCTCGTTAATGTCCTTCAATGGACGCTGGATACCGTCAAAAATGCTGCCCATAATACCGGGACCCAGTTCAACGGAGAGAGGCTTTCCAGTGCGCAGCACGGGATCACCGACTGTGACACCAGAGGTTTCCTCGTACACCTGAATGGTGGCCATGTCACCCTCCAGACGAATGATCTCACCGACCAGCTCATAGTATCCCACACGCACCAGCTCGTACATAGCAGAGCCGGACATGCACTCCGCGGTCACGACTAATCAAAGGAACAGTTCAGATTCGGTATAAGTTTCGGATTTAGTAGGCGTTACTTACCAGGTCCAGAGACAGCGAAGACGCGGCCATATTTCGACTCACGCTCCTCGTCATCGAAACGCTTCAAGTTGGACATTTTGTTTTATATTTTGACTCTACAACTGCAACAAACAGAAAAAAAATAAAATAATTAAAAAACAAATTACAAGTTAAGTATAACAATTAGCTGTTACTCTATTATTTTATATTCTACACTTTTTGCACTAGATATGAGAATGTATTGAAAACTTTCTTATCACAGTCAGCTGACAAATGGAGCGCACGCTGACTGGAAGAGCCCAGTAACAAGTCCATAACTCGCACATAGGTTAAGAAATTACATTTTTTTTGGGCACACAGAATATTTTATTTACTTTGTTGCTTAATTTCGTTTTCAAGCAATGTATTCAAGACCGTTTTTTTTTTTATATTAACTGCCCTCGATGAATGAATAAAAGTTAATAAGCAGAGCTTTTATTTCACGTGACAGAGCTTTGGAGAAGTTCGAAAAACGATTTCCACAACGTTGATAACTTTTAATTAAGGGAGAGCAATAATAACTACGACTAAACCCACTCTACGGAGCAAATTTAAAATGAACAATAATTATTACATGCAGTAGTGTTATTTTTTTCATTTCTTACTTTTTCTTGAATCAAGAGACGAAAAGAAAAAAAAAATGCGGGCGATTCCACTTTTGTTATCTTGTAGGGAGAGTAAGAGTTCCAGAGAGTGAGCGTAAATATGAGCTGCGCTCAGCAAACTCTACACGCTCTTGCTCTTGCTCTCACTCGCTCTCTCTCTCTCTCTTACTTATTCGAGTTCGAATATTTGACAATTGGATTTTGACGTTGATCACAAGACTAGTGTCATGCTGTCAGCTGACAAATGGAAAAATGCAAACCGAATTGAGCTACAAGCTACAAGTGCGCCCCCAGCCGAGCCACCATATTGAATTTTGCATTCTGCTTTCAAGTAGCTCATTCACATATAAAAAATGTTTCAGCAATGTTAAACGTAAGATCACAAGACCCTTGAGGCACATAGTGTGCAAGCGGGAGGCGTGCGCGAGGGGAAGGTCAGCTGACTGGGTAACTATATTTCCCACAGCAAGTAGTTTTTTCTTTCGGCATTTTTTTCTGTTTTTATGCGCACTTTTTTATTTGATGTTGTACAGTTGTTATGTGGTTTGCTTTGTTTTTATTTATTTTTTTTGTCTGCAGTGTTGCATTTATTATCTAATACGCATGCAAAATGCAAGCTTTTTTCGTCTCTTTCCTTTTTTTTTTTATCACTTTCTTTTGCCGCATCCAAATGGGCGTGCTACGCCTAAAGAAGTCGTAGGCCTGCATTTTTTTTTATGGTTTTATTAAAATTTAAAACTGCTTCTAAATTACTTTTTTTCTGTGTGTGTGTATGTATGTATAAGTGTGTGTTTTTTACTTGTTTGCTTTTGCGCTTACGTTTCTATCTTGACGTTCCACTTGCGAACGTTGCTGCTTTACTCCGACAGAACTAAAACCGACTGAGCAGCAGCGCTAGTAAAGTTGTCGCTCGAACTTCGAAAAGTTCCAATACATCGTTTGTGGAAGTCGTCGATCCAACGATCTCAAGTACACGAGCGAAAGCTTTTAGTCAAAGCTTTGGCTCACTCACACCTTTCCATGCGAGTTGTGAGCTGCTGCTATCGATGAGTAATAATAAAAGCTTTAACAATCGAATCGCTGCGCTTGTTAAGCGTTTAGCAGAGTTGCCAGATAAAGCTATTAGCTCTTTGAAGGAGTGTAGCTTGACAGAGAGAGAAAGAGAGAGAGAGAAAGAAAGAGACAGAGAGAGAGAAGAAGGTTGATATTTTTAATTGGAACTAAATAAAGCAGCACTGGCGCCATCTAGTGCGTGGGCACGTTGGTATTGGACCGTTTGAAGTATCTCAAAGATACAGAGTATTTACCAGTCGTACCTCAGTTCTTACTTGTTTCAACTTAAACAATTTCTGGTTCACATTGAAATTCGCAATGAAATAGATTTTTCTTTTGGCGTTTTCGCAGTTTTTCTAACTGCCGGCATGAGAAAAAAACTTTGATTAAAAATCACATTGTTAAAAGATATGCACATTGATATACATTGTTGTTACTTTTTGTTACTTTTTTTTGTTAAATGCAGTTTTTGTTTGTGTGCAACCAATCAGCAGTTGCATTTGCAATTGGGAACAGAAATGGGAATCGGCAAAGAAAAACCTGAACTCTAATTGGAAACTGAGCGAACCGTGGCCAAGAGATTGATTCTGATAAACAAAATAAAAAAATTACAAGTAAGAACTCCCCGACTATAAGATACCCGTTAATCCATTAATTTTATAGTTATTTTAATATTTTTTACCACATATGGTACATATATTTTAAAATTTATTTTTATAAGAATAAATTGACATATTCAATCAGATTGGGTTATAAGAATTCAGTTTTAATATTTTTCTATTTACGTATTTATATAATTCAATTGTTTAACTAATTAATTGCTTTAAATCTTAATATATATGAATCGCATTCATATGGGATGATAAAAATATTAAAAAGGGAGTGTTCACCATCAAAAAAGTGTTTTAGTTTAAAAATTGTTTATGTTGTGAGGTTTTACCACTATGTTTTAACAACGAAAAAAAACGAAAATTGTTAGAAAGCCCTTTGATATCTGTGAAGATTATGTCAATCTAAGGCTCTAACTCTTATAATTTGCTCATCCAGCTCTTATCTAGGTGTTCATACCCACAAATAGTCTGAAAAAGCTTTATTGAGACGATTGCTGTAGCTAATCTAGAATATATATATAATTTATGGGCTATGGCACGCATCCTTTTGACTGATACATACAATTGCACAAGATTATTATACCCTTGGCACAGGGTATAATAAAAAATTGTGATTGCAGTCAGCAAAAAGGCAGAAGTGGCAAGTACAACAGTAAACCATTGCTTACAAAGTAGTCAAACAGTCGATTCTCAGATGGCCAACACAGAGATAGAGAGGGTGAGGCAGAGAGAGAGAGAGAGTGTGTGAGAGTAGCTGGGGATGCTTTTGCATAACTTATAAATCGATGACGTTGGCATGCAGCTTATGGTGGCTCGTCACTCGTTGGCATTTGCATAATAAGGCAAGCTGAAAAGTTTGCTGCACTTGCCTGATCCCCCTCGATCCCTTGATTCCCCCATGGGCTGGGTATGCTGCTGCGCCAATGAACGCCAAACACTTGTCCATATCTTTGCTCAGCATTCTCAAGCTCATCCATGACTTCATCCACATCCGCATCCTTCGTTTCATCGTCTATTAGATGAGTGTCGGATTCTGTGTCAAAATGGCGCAGCAGCAGAAAAATCCTCGAGTGGCAACTGTAGGATAGAGAAAGTCAAGAGCGCCATGCAACTGACAGCTAAGACAAACTGACAGTTGAAATATGGCTGAAATATCAGGTATCTATGAAACTCTGACAGGACATTCAAGCATTTCCTTATTTCGACATTTCCTTATTTTAAAGACGACATCTTTTAACATATTTAAATAGATTTGGTTAAAAAAATTCTGAAATAAGGAAATGCATTTTTTTTTAAATATTGCTGATATCCTATATTTAAAATCTGATTTTTTTTTATTTTAAAGATGAGATAGATTGAAATAGTTTTTATTTGATATACAATTTTCTTAATCTATCTAATCTTTTAATTGATAATTACTATATTTTAACATTGCTTAAATAAATTATCTTTCGATAAGTATTTTGTTCAAGTATTATTTTAGTTTAAGCATTAACTTTGGAACTTAACAGAAAACAATAAAGGCAAAAGATTTTCTTAGCTGCAGCTTTAACTTTTTGGTGGCAAAATATAATAATAAAAGTGTTTGAACTTTCTTTGTAAGCTTGACTTTTTCGATGTTTAATTTTAAAGTGTTCTATAAGAGAGTCGCCACCAGATGTGGCATCTACTGTGAGTGGCGATTCGAATACATTTAGTCATAACTTCATTTGTCTATTCATTCATTCATTCATTTAGCTTACACTGTTTCTGCCCGCGTACCAGCTTCAATAAATTCATTTGAACTTGTTATACGTATAGCTTGGTGCAAGGAGGGTGGGAGGGGGGAATGGGGCCTGGGGAAGGATGCATCCTGACGTGGGCTAATCTTGTTGCGCATTGCCATAATTTTCAATTTACATGCGGCCAACGAGAACCCCAAGCGATGGTGATGTCGATGGAGCCTGGAAGCATTGTCTCCTTGCTCGTCCTTATCCCTGGCTACGTTATATTGGTCACAATAAATTAAGTGCAATGTGCGAGTGTTGTATATGTGTGTGTGTGTTGTGTGTGGAAGTATGTGTGTTGTCCATTGGCATCCATTCGCTTGATTATAGCCTTGCTTCTGCCACTATTCCCTCTACTTGCCTCTTCACTCCCTTCGTGACTCTTTGCCTCGCATTGCAGTTGCATTAGCTTGTTATTGTTGGTCCATTGGGGCAGCTGCTGTTGCCATTGCTGCTGTTGCATCCACCTAAGTGCAACATTTACATTTGCGCTATCATTTGCCATTGTGCTCTGTGCCACAGTGGCTGCCACAGCGGCTGCCTAATCATTGACACATTCATTGAGGCATTGCATATTTACGAGCCGACGCTAATTGGTTAAAGCAGAAGCAGGCTACCAATTGTCACTAACTGATTGCCGCACTTGCCACAATGCAATGGAAAAGCTAAAGCTTTTAATCATTAATTGTCCATTTTAATAACATAATGCACTTTTTATGCAGTTTGTCAGCTCTTTAGCAACTTGTTAATATCGTAAAATTAAACCAAAAAATTAAAAAATAAATAAATGATAATGAAAACATTTACATACTCATATAGAATATAAACAATGTTCATTTTTAAATTTAAAAATTGCTAAACTAACATTTCAAATGTATTAAATCCCGAAATAACTATTTCGGTAAAAGGCCATATTTCATTTTTTTTCTTTCGGTTCCGGTATCAGTACTGGTACGTAACAGTACAACAAATCAATTTTGAAACATTTTAAAAATTTAAGATGTCGTTTTATAATAAATATGACATCGAAATAAACAGACGTAGGCCAAAAAGATTTTTTTGAATGAAATTAAAAATATTTGAAAGCAGAATGTATTTAAAAGGCCAAATCAAGACCATAATTACATTCCGCTTGAAAATCGGTTCAGTTTCGATCAAGTTATGACAGTTTAAAGTTGAACAGACTTCGGAGCTAGTCACTTAACAATTCAAAATTTGTATACAATTCTTCACGATTTTTTATAAAAAAATGAAAAGCTTAAGAATCAAGATTATAGTGTTGTTTTATACTAAATACGATATAAGGAGTTGATTTAAAGTGAAAGCTTGAGATTTAAAATTTTGGATTTTCAAAATTTCAAAGTGGGGACCCTTAGCATCGAAATCAATATCTAGTAGAATCTAGAGCAAAATATTTTTTTTTAAGAATATAACAAAATTTAAATGCAGAATAAATTAAAATGACAAGTCATGATCAAAATGACATTCCGCTTGAAAATCGGTTCAGTTTTTCAGTTCAGTTCAGTGATGCCCCCTATACCTACTCCCTTGGTCACACACAGACCATATGCGAAGTATTAAGCTTTGCCCCATAACAACAGGCAACAGACAACATCATCATCAGAAGCTGCAGCAACAGCAGCTTCTATTCCCAAAAACAATAAACTTTTTCATGCACACAAAACACACACATACACATAGATGCACATTCACTGAGGATTATACTAATTTGCAAGAACATTGAAAATCCTTTAAAACTGCTGCAGTAGTGCCAAGCCGCAACGTGGAGCAGGATGAGGAGCCTTAAATCCTTGCCAGATAACGAAGGTCATGTTGAAACCAGCCAACAACTGTTCAGCTGACTCACAGTCAGACCTGTGCGACACATGTATGCCATGTGAACCAGTTCAAAGCTCAATACCGAAATACTACAAATATAAAAATAAATATATGAACTTAAAAAAAATTGTTGCATACTTCTAAGAGCAGCATGCAATTAAAAACCTAATCTCTATTGTGTGCTAATGGAGTTTTTCAGTGATCCTAAAAGTATGCATTGCTTTTTTTCAATGAATCGGAAACAGTCTCCGACTTTCCTCTTTTTGTGCTGCCTAAAAGTATGCTGTGCGTATATATGTATTGTATGTTCTGAAGAAGTTTTTAAGTGATCCTAAAAGTATGCAGTGATTTTTTAAGTTGTGTTAAATGCTACAACTTTTTGATGACAATTACTTGAGTAAACAAAAAACTGATATTCGATATTTGATTCGGTTAGATACCCTGGTTAAATTTAAATCTATTCAATTTAAATTGGTTCCAATTTGTTGTATGTTTTATGGACCATACTAAACCACACATACACATGTGTGCGTATCTGTTGTTGTAATTGTTGTTGTTGTTGCTGCTGCCGTACTGCGCATTTCAACTTAACTGAATTATTAGCCGAGTTAAGTGAATTATGATCTCTTTGTGCTGCTACCTGCACTTAGCCATCACGTTCAGCAGCTTCTCTTGCTGCAAGTATCTACTGGAATTTCTATCTACCCATCCAACAGCACCGAGCACTTTCGTTAATGCATTTGACACAAAAATGCTAGTAACTAAGTAATAAAGTAATTACATCTCATCACCGCGAGCGAAGCGAGCCGGGGGGTAGGCGAGCAAAGCGAGCAGTGGGTGGAGCCCCCTTGTTAAATTTAAAAATTGCTAAATTAACATTTCAAATGTATTAAATTATTGATAAATATATTGAATATGTATATATTTAAACTGGTTCCAATTTGTTGTATGCTTTATGGACCACACTGAACCACATATACACATGTGTGCGTATCTGTTGTTGTATTTGTTGTAATTGTTGTTGTTGTTGTTGCTGCTGCTGCCGTACTGCGCATTTCAACTAAACTGAATTATTAGCCGAGTTAAGTGAATTATGATCTCTTTGTGCTGCTACCTGCACTTAGCCATCACGTTCAGCAGCTTCTCTTGCTGCAAGTATCTACTGGAATTTCTATCTACCCATCCAACAGCACCGAGCACTTTCGTTAATGCATTTGACACAAAAATCCTAGTAACTAAGTAATATAGTAATTACATCTCTTCATTAGTTTTGCGTCATAAAATGTATGGAGCTTTGGGAGATTTTTGGTTGGTTTCGCTGTCTGTGGCACTCCTAAATAGCTTTTTTTATAGGATTTCTGCCACTTTCCTTTTTTGTGAACCAAAATCATACCGGTATTTGAAAACCAAAATCTACAAAAAACAGTTGAGGGTTAATGAAACCGATAAACAAATATTACCAAAAATATTACCAATATATATATTTATTACCAAAAACTGATATTCGATATTTGATTCGGTTAGATACCCTGGTTAAATTTAAATCTATTCAATTTAAACTGGTTCCAATTTGTTGTATGTTTTATGGACCATACTGAACCACACATACACAAGTGTGCGTATCTGTTGTTGTAATTGTTGTTGTTGTTGTTGCTGCTGCCGTACTGCGCATTTCAACTAAACTGAATTATTAGCCGAGTTAAGTGAATTATGATCTCTTTGTGCTGCTACCAGCACTTAGCCATCACCTTCAGCAGCTTCTCTTGCTGCAAGTATCTACTGGAATTTCTATCTACCCATCCAACAGCACCGAGCACTTTCGTTAATGCATTTGCCCACTGGCCATGTGGGATTGTTTGTTGTAGTTGTTGTTGTTGTTGCTGTTGGCAATTTCAAAACAATAACAACAAGAAGCACAGCACGAGAATTGTGAAGGGAGCATGAATTGTTGACTGCTCACCTGGTTGCCACACGCAGATAGAAAACTTGCAACACACACACACACATACAAACAGCCACACACAGCCAGTCGCATATTAAACAAAAACACTTTTCAATGCCTGGTTGAGGCAAGTCTCTGCTGCTAAGAGTGTAGAATCCTTTTGCTTTTGTTATATTCATGATGTTGTTATTGCATTTGTTTTGTGTCATTGCGGCTACCACAAATCCCAGCAGATTGCAACGTTCCTCAGCTCAGTTTGCAATAATAGAAAACTGAAGCTCTTAGGCTGTCAGAGAGGAGAGAGGAGAAAGGAAAGTGAAAATTGGACACTTCGTCGTCGATTGAGGCACTGTCTTGTGGCCGTGTCGCCTGGACTTGGACACGAGAATGATTTATGACGCAGCTCGAAAGGATTAGCATATGAAACCAAACAAAGATGTCCTTTGTCCTTTCATCCACAGTATTCAGCGACGAGTCATGGGTAAAATCGAACCGGAATTGGCTTAAGCAAACACACACAAAACACACACACAAACACACACACGAATATATGTCCAAAGTGTGCGTTAAGCGATTTACGGACTAGCCAAGGACGCTGCAAAAGGATACCAGAGATGGAATTTGGAATGGCGAGCCAAAGGGAGGGGAGACGAGGCAAACGAGCTGCAGCATGCGTAATTAACCTTTGACACGGCCCACTCTAAGTGTGGGCCTGTGTGTATGTGTGTGAGTGTGTGAGTGTGTGTGAGTGTGTATAGGGCATATCCAAGCACACGTTCATATTTCATTTGTCTGTCCAGCCACTTTGGCAATTAGGACAATGCAGGTGGCGAAGTCGACGTCGACGCCGAAGTCAACGGCAACTGCGACTGCGACAGCGACTGCCAGCATCGACGTCAAAGCCAGTGTCTACCAGTTGAGCTTTGAGCTTTGGAATTGGCTTAAATTTGAGTTTTGCAGTTAAGGGCAACGTTATTAGAAAACGGGTTAACTAAACAAAGCATTATCTCCGCAGCTGATGTGGACACTTAAAGATGATGGGATCTCCAGGTTTAATATTGTAGTTGAAAACTGTCACTTTATAAAGAAACTTCATTATATAGAAATCTTGCTATTTTATACCATTCTAATTCGATAAAACTGCACTTTGAGAAAATGTCATTCTTAAATAAACTTTAAACATGTTTTGATATAAATATGATCCAGTGAATTATTGTCTTAATTTTTTCAAATCCATTAAATTGGTCGTCATTGCTGAATCACTTAAACGAGAGAATTATAAGTTAAGTATGAAAAATATTTGACATCAATACTTTCTTAAATCGAATATTGAAATAAATAATTTTAATTAGATTTTTCTATATTCATATTATCTTGGACATTTAATTGTGTTTTCAGTTCAATCAGAGGGAGAGCTGCTGGAAAATGTTCAGAGTTATTATTAAAACACATAGTAGACATAAATAATTAAAAACGTATCAATGTCTTTCTCTTTTATCTAATTGTTTGTCTAGTTTAGTAACAAAAGAAAATGCACTTAATTACTGGGTGTGTTTTGTATGTTTTATTACAATAAAAAGAGAGTAGAAAAGCTGAAGAAATAATAGGAAAAATTAAGCTGTGTCTCCTCTTTGGTCTTCACTCCTCCATCTCATTTAGTGATGTCCATGATCGTGTTCGCTGCTCTTCTTCTGGGATTTGTGCCACTTTTTCTTGTGCTCCTCGCCGCCCTTTTTGCCATGCTCCTTTTTGTGTCCCCATTTCTTGGCCTCCTCGTGCTTCTTCTTGTGACCCTTGTGACCCTTTTTCTTGTGTCCCTTTTTGCTGTGGCCCTTTTTGCCATAGTGTTCCTCGTGTCCGCCCTTTTTGTGCTCGCCCTTTTTGTAGCTGCTGCCCTTTTTGTGCTTCTTGCCTTCCTCAAAGGCTCCGTGCTTCTCCTCTCCGCCCTCGTCGTGATCCTCGTCGTAGTACTTTTTCTCCTTTTTATCCTCGTTCAGTTTGTGAACATTGTGTTTACCCTTGATGGAGTGACCCTTTTTATAGGAGCCATGATCCTCGAATTCGCTACCCTTTTCACCCTTCTCACCCTTTTTCTTCTTCTTGTGGTGGCTCTCGGAGTGCTTGTGCTTCTTTTCGTGTCCCTCCTCCTCGCCATGCTCACCCTTTTTGCCCTCCTTGTCGTGATGTCCTTTCTCGCCCTTCTCATGCTGTTCGCCATGCTTGTGACCCTTTTTGCTCTTCTCGCCATGCTCCTTGTAATGCTCGCTATGCTTTTTCTCACCAGACTCCTCTTCACCTTCTTCCTCATGCTCATCCTCGTGCTTTTTCGACTCGGCCGTCTGCAGGTCATCCAAATGGGCGTGAAAATCTCCCACATCGGAGCTGCCCAGCGGCTCGCCTATTACCATGGCGTTGTCCTGGGCATATGGCAGGGTTGCCATTGCCATTGCCGCTGCCAATGTTGCCGCCAGCGTTGCCAGGCACAACAGTTGCCAGGGTATCCAACTCGACCGCTTGGCCGCCATCTCGCCTGGTCGTTATCCTTTAAAGCGTTATCCTTTGAGTTGATGCGACTGCTGCTGTTGCTGCTGTTGCTGCCACGCCCTGTTGTCGTTGTCGTTGTCTGGTAAACTGTTTTCCAGCTACCTTCGCCTTTTATATGCCCTCCCTGGGGCCACGCCTCACTGGAGGCCAGTTATTGCTGCTTAGCTGCTCTGCGGCTGATTTGGCAACATTTCTTTGTGGCCCTCAACGGCAGTCGACGTCTAAGTGCATAACGCTGTTCCAAACTCAAAGACAGCGCACAACAACAAAGATAGAATGAAAAAACCCTTCCAACAAATGGCCAACTTCTTGCGGTTTTGCCATGGTTTTCTCGTGCTGCCACTTTTTGTTGCACAGTAACAAGCGACTTTTGTTACGTGCGCATTGCAAAAGCATTTTCAGCAAATGACCAAAACATTTAACAACAAATAAACCAGGCAAACCAAGCAACAACCAATAACAAACAATCAACATCATCGACTAACCAGAGCATGAACAGCATCAAGCAAATGAATTTTTAATTTTTTGTATACTTATTAGATTGTTGGGCAATCAATTAATTAATAATTCAAAAATTTGGTTAAATCTCAATCAATTCATAGAATTTTTTTAAAAACTTCCTACTTATATGACGTCAAGTTCAATTAACATTTTGGTGTTTAAATTCATATTATATTAAATTAAAGCCGCTTTTTCAAATATGATAATTTTTTTTGCCTTATTATACTTTATAAATTAAATAAAAATAACAGAAAGAAAGCCAAATAAAAACAGATTAATTGTAAGTGAAATTTTTAGATTTAGAAAAACTAAAACATCGTAGAAAGGAGCTAAAAGTGTTCTTCTGTATATATAGGAAAATTAAATATTATTTTCAAAAAAGTCAATACGTTTAAATTGCTTAGGTAGCAAAAGTTGTAGCTCAAACTCGTGCTCTTATTTCTTGATATTTTTGTAAAATATTCAATGTCAAAAACCATTCAATTTTCCTAAATTAAGAACAATCTTGTTGCAGCTTAACTGCGCACTTTAAGCTGTCTATAAATACTCGTGTATTGATTGATATGGTTAAAATAAAAATTTATGAGGGAGTAGAGTAAAGAACAAGAGCTTCCGCTTAAGCTGAAAAAAAACCGATCCATCAAACCGCATTAAAGATTTGCGACACAACTTTTCATCGCCGGAAAGCAACAAATTTGCTACCAAAAGAAAATGTTTTTCCTGTCGTTGTTAATCTTTCGTTGGCTGTCGTCTCGGTGGCTTGTGATATTTAAGCGGCAGCTGGAAGCAAAAGAAAGGCACGTCTATAAAGCTCTCGCGGCGAGTTATAAATATACGCTTTAAAGTGATTTACCTTAGAGTTGGACTAACCGATGGGGGACCTGCACTTGCTACAGGAAATGCATTTTAAATGTCGGGAAAAGGCGTAAATAAACCGTTAATGTTAACATGCCTACGCCGCGCTACTGTTTGGCAATGCGTTGCCTTAATTTATGTGTCGCGGCCAGGACCAGGTCAAAACGATTCGGGCCATACCTCACAAAACCATTTCAAGCTAGGGATGGGTATCGAGAAAAGGTATCGATATTGTCATCGGGAATATTATCACATTGAATATCATATCGGTATTATTATTTCGAAGTTTATATTGGACCATTTGAATTGAACTTCAATAAGATGCATATTTATCGGTGAATTTTAAATTAACAGCTTAATTAATTAATTTTCTGCAACAAATCTTGGTAAGACGAGTTATACAATAAAATGAGGAACAATTTTGACAAATGGGAATTTTTTTTTCAAATTTTCCTTGATTTCGTTTTGATTAAGATGCAAAAAAAATTAGTTTGTCATAAAAAACAAAAAAATCACAACAAAATTTATATTCTTAACTAAACATGTCCATAAATAATAAGCAGCAAAAACGAAAATAATCTTATTAAAAAATCGTCATATTCAAAATTTAAAAAATTAAAAATAATTATTATTTATTAGTATTTTATACAGGTGTGTTCCAAAAAAGTCTTTACGGACTTTATTTTATTCCTCAAAAAAGTTTTAAAGGACCTATAAAAGACTAAAAAAGAAAAAATGAATAATCATAAAAAATGTTTAATTATTTATCATCATTATTAATACTCGATGAATTGATGGATTATGGATACCATATCGTTTCTCAGTACCGAAATCCATCTCTATGTCAAAACATTCCGTTCGAGGGCAATTCAACGCGATTCGATTCGATTTTCAGCGGATGCTGGCAAAAGTTTGATAGCCACTTGGCACCTTGAAACTTTTGTTTCCCCCCATCGTCCCTGGCACCTGCATTACTACTGCTACTTCTGATGCAGCCGCAGCATGTCAACTTTGTATGCACAAAAACACAAACACACACACTCACACACACACACACACACACACACACACACACACACACACACACACACACACACACACACACACACACACACACACACACACACACACACTCACACATACACAGCATACCTAGAAGAAAGTTCAGTAGTTGGCCAAAAGTCACTTGGCATGCATATAAATTGTCAGCCATTAAATTTGCATTGACATTTTGGCCATGCAGCGTCGTATGCCCAATTCCTCCCCTCCACTTACCCCCCTCTTCCTACCCGCGCGACTCAACGCCCCTCCTCAACTTTGGGTTTAGTTTTTAGCTTGGTGATTTATTTGTGCGCTCTTTGATTGCATGGACGGTAGCATCGGCTTGTTTGCCATGTTTTGCTGCTTGTTTTTATTGAATTTGTTGAATTAATTTGGCAGCAGCAGCAACATCATTATTATCATCTTCATCATCATCATCACCATCTGTGTAGATGAAGCAAAACAAGAGGACAAAAAACAAAAAAAGAGTATGTATATAAAAATGAATTGGCCAACGTTGATTAAACCAGCGTTGGCATTGACAGGCTCAGGACACAGTAACAGGAACCCAGAATAACTCACTCCTCATCACACTTTACCACCACATCCAATCGAAGCTCTTTTCGTGTCCCCGCTAAAGGACATCTTTTCTGATGCTCTGGCCTCGCTTGTTGGCCAGCAATTAGCCTAATACCAAGGCCGTGCTCTGTTGGCTTTTAGCCTTATTGAGTCGCTGTGCTGATGGAAATGCCATTCTGATCTGACACGGGAACGGGGATGGCCACGGCTGTCTTTCATAATCGAAAGGCGGCTGCTTTACTGTAATTCGACTGACGTGAGAAATGGGAAACTTTGTGACTCCTGCAGCAACTTTTTGTTAGGGATTTATGTACATAGTACCTAATTACAACACAAGACGTGCACAAAAATAATAGAGACTTTTTCCAACCAATGCTTCACAATGTCAATGAGAAAATCAGAATTTTATTGAATTAACTATTCAATTTTATAAAATGGCAAAAAGACTTTTTAAATGAATTTAATGAAAATATTATTTATAAATATTTAATAATATAGAGTTTATTTTTTACATAAAATAAACGAATAATTATTTTTTTTAATAAACATAGTTTTATTTTTAAATTAAATTTATTTCATTAAATTTCAGTTTAATTAAAATATAATTTATAAATAATTAATAATAAAGAGTTTATTTATTACATAAAATATACGAATTATTTATTTTTTAATAAGCTTTGTTTTAGTTTTTAATTAAATTTATTTCATTAAATTTCATTGACACTGACATTGCGTTAGGCGGTTTTAAAAATCTAGATCGCCTTGCGAAGCTTCCTTTCTGAACTGAGAAAGTCATTCTTTCATTTTCGAACTTGAGTAACAATTAACTTAAAAGTTGTACTTGAATCTACTGTTTCCTAGGTAAAGTAAAGTGCTCAAGTTCCTCACATACGAGCACATTTCAATAGTTTTGAGATGTAAGTAAGATCACAATTTTAAGCTGCTTTAAAAAGTCCTTTTGAATTATTTCGGTTGAATGCTTAAATTTGCTCACAGAGATTATTGCTCATTTTGGCAGTATAAAGACATTTTATGTTGCATGGAACTTAAGTTGCATTCCACCGTAAGTATTACTTACCAGCAACATTGCCACCTGCAACAGCAACTGTAACTGTAACTGTAAATGTAACTGTAACTGCAACTCGAGTCGAGCTTAAGTTGTTTCATAATGCTGGGCACCTTGAGCATTTGTAAGACCCATTGCCCCAACCGGTTGCAACTCTGCTCTTAGCCTGGTTTATTTATGGCAATGTTTTGACAAGCTTTAAAATATACGTAGCAGCATAAAAATACAACGAAAAGAAAATCTGTTGAACTTTGATCGCACTTGTGATGCATCGCCGTCTGTCCCAAAATCCCACAATGAATAAGCTGCCACTGCAGCAGCATCTAAAGCTAAAGCTGCAACAAAGCACGTGCAACTGACGAAATCAAATGGATGTGCACCTCGTCGACTCTTCTCAGGGTGCAACTGAAGCTTCAGCTACAGCTACAGCTACAGCAAATGCAGCGTGACATTCGCTGGTTTGGCTTTTCGCTCAGCCCTGAGAGAAAACGTGTCAGGCAAGGGAGGAAATAGTCGAGCAGAACATGCCGCTAATATGTGGTATATGTGGCATGTGGCATGGTGGCATGGTGGCATGGTAGCATCTTACGTCGCTCAACGCAACATTTCAGAATTCAATAAAAAACCTTTTGTTTTCCCAGTACGCGTATTGAAAACTTTGAGCCAAGGTTTTTTGGATGACGGGGCGCATGACTTACTGTCGTCCACCCCCTTCATCGATCACGCCCCTTCCTGCCAACTTCTCCATGCCAACGCCAACTGCTTGCGGTAAATTTACACGTACGCTGCATTTTAACGCTGTGCATTTTTAGCAACAATTTCTTTTGCTTTTCCACCGGCAACCGCGAGCATCATGTGGTGTGTGTGTGTGTGTGTGTGTGTGTGTGTGTGTGATGTTTGGTGGGGCGAAGAGTAACTGTAACGTTGGGGCTCGCACGTATGTGTTGTCTATACAATTTTAAATGATTTGCTGTGTGTGCGCAGCTTTTTATTAAGCCCGTATCTGAAATCTTTCTGAGATTTTCAACTGCTGTAAAATTACAATCGCCATGGCAGCCATTTTTTGGGCCACGCTGAAAAGTATGCAACGAAAAATCAATGGCCGAAGTTGGCAGCAACAACAGTAACACAAACAGCAGCAGCAGAGAGTTTATTTTCAGAATAAAGCTAATTAATTCACCATCCGCCATGTGAGCCTCAATGTGGTATACTTTTAAAAGATTTGTTCGGAAAATTATAAAACGAAACAAAAAAGAACGTCATAGTGGAGGTTGCCGGCTATTAGATACCCTTTGCTCAATTTAAATATACTTCAAATTTTATCTATGTGTTTGAACTGAATCAGAGCTGAAAACAGCCATAGCTTACGTTATATTTATCCGATCTTAATGCCATTATGTAGTATGACCGATAATATGTAACAAAAAATACGTTCATCAAGCTTTTTCCTTGGAAAAGTCTCTTTTTTGTCAAAATTGGTGGATCTTGTAATCTCTAAGAAGTATGTGTTCATACACACGGACGTGACTAAATTGACTCAGCTTTTGATGCTGATCAAGAACGTGTTATTTAAGCTCCAAAATCGAGCTTCGCCATTGTGTCGAGCAATATTTCCAAAAATAAACAAAAACATACCCAAATATATAGCAAGTGATCGACAAAAATATGCCCTGCAGTCAGGTGTAAGTTCAACTTAAAATATTTGAGTTGATTGGACATCAAAAAATACTTTGCAAATGTCAGTGTATGACTGCTTTCTCTTTGCTTTATGAGAAATCAGATGATAGTAATTATTATAATTATGAAAAAGAAGAACTTCAAGTCAGGTAAAATGAAAAGCGAGCGAAATTCAAGTAGGAGTCACTTTTGCCTGACAGGCATTTTACAAAAGTTAATAAATGCCTTGGAAGTTAAATTTAGCTTACTCCGCGCTCATAGGATAATGAGCTCAAATTTCAACTTTGTTCCCAATTTGGCATTTGCAAGAATTTCACTGCTAATATGAATGGCATATAGATGGGGGTGGAAAAGTAATATAATTTTTTTCTTATCTTTTAATTTGAATTTCTGAGAAACAGGAGCAAATCAAATATTTCAGTGATTTAGATGTGAAAGTTGCTATTAATTCCTTAAGACTCAACTTTGTGTGTTGGATACTAAATAATGTGCTTGAATGTTGTAAATAAAGCAAATTTGCGAGCTTTAAGTATTGCAATTGGCCCAGTTACATTGACAACTGATGTTAAATTATGCTTCCTCACACACACACACACACTCACTTACTTAATCGAACAGATACTTACACACTCGTAGTCAGTCCGCGGATTCGTTCACTTTGTATTTGTTCATTGGGTTTTGACTACCTTCATTCTTTATGTGTATTGATTTGAAATGAATCTCCGTGTAAGCTGTCCAGGCGCAGAAGAATACTTGCTCCCCCTTGCCCCGTCCCCTACGACTCCATTTCATTTTTATTTTTTGTTTTTTTTTTTTTTAGCTCATAACACTACAAATTGCAATGTTTGTTTTCGCTTCTTTGTTGCCATTCTATTTGGGTTTAGCATATAACTTACTGTCATATTTTCATCTAGTCGGGCGGGGAAATTCGGCGACGTTTCTTTTCCCTCCCCACTCCTCGTTTTTCTCTCATTTTCCATGCTATGCTTGGGCTTTTGTTGTTATTGTGCATGCTTCCATTCAATGCTTTTTTCGTATTACTTGTAAAAAGTTCTCTAGTCTTTTTTTTTTTTGTTCTTGCTCGCTGGGATGTTGGGTCCTTTGGGTACTTTTGCTTCTGGATTTTGTTAACTTTGTTATTTTTGCTTTACGTTACTCTGTGCTGTGCGTTGTGTGCTAGCTCTCTGTCGTTGCTGCTGCCGCTCTCGTCGCTATTCAATTTTCAATAAAATATGTAAATTTATACCGCATTTCGTTCTGCTGGCTGGTCGGACTGCCTCTGCTTTCTGCTTTCTGCCTGCTGTCTCTTATCTTAGCCCGTTTCTCATCGACAACAATTTGATAGCTACAAGTTATGGCCAGGCCCATGCTATCTCCCTCTTTTTACTCTCTTTCCCTCCCTCTGTCTCTCTCACTAAGCAGCAAAGTATGTTATTAATTTGTAATTTGTTTACGGTTATTTGTGCACAAATCAAAGGGCAAAGATTGAAACTTTGACTGCGCACACCGAAATGTTGGACAAAATGATAGAAAAAATCTTTGTGCTGATGGTCCTCTCTCAATTTTGGTCTAGTTTAGTGTGTTGCCAAACACTTCAATTCCCAATATGACAACTTGACCGAAAATTTTGAAGAGTAAGAGATTTGTTTGAAGACAGTTACAACGAGTTTGTGGCAGGGGACTTGCCAGCATTTAAATAGCTTTATCTTGACAGTAAGTGTAAAGTCAACAAACGTTAAAAAGTCTCTATAGTATTAAATTAATCGACAGAGAGGGGAAAACAATTTTGATTCTTTAGTGGAGTAAATATTTGCACCTGGGTTGGAAATGTCATTAAAGTAAGGTTTCAAAAACACTCTAAGTCCAAGGCTTTTGTTCAATCACAGACAAAAATCAACGAATTCAATATACCGTTATACTACTCTAAGTAACGGATATACAAATTTAAAGAAGTATTTAAAAAAGTGACATTTAAAAAAAAAATTTCTTATACCTCTATACTTTTTAACACTTATATATTTATATTCTTGTTATCTTTTCAGTTTAAATTTTGAATTTGCATTTATTTCAATATCATAAATTTCAATTGTTAATCTAAGTAATATTTCTTTAATTAAATTTATAAATTAAATTTATTTTGGTCAATGTTACTTGCTGTGTATTTGACGCAAAACTATTGACTGCAACAATAATTCAATTTAAAATTTTAAATTTTAATTAATTAAATGGCATCGGCGACTATTTGGACTCACTGTGTGGTTGTCAGACAAAATATGGATATGACTGTATGGTATTCAGCTAATTCGTGGTATTCGCCACAACATAATCAATCAATCATTAAACTTCAATAGTCCTGGTCTGGAGTCAAACAATCAAATCAAATATAATCAAATCAAAAAAAAAAAAAAAATGGAGAGGGGAAAGGGGGGTGGCAGTGGGGAAGAGAAGGGAAAATTTGAATCCATTTGTTGGTTTTGTACATGTTATTTGACTTTTGCATTTTTCAAACAACGCATTCAGTTGTTCACTCATTCATTCAGTCAATCATTGTCATTCGCTCTGTGTGTATTTATTCATGCATTTGTTTGCTTTCTGACGCATGTACCCCAAAAATTATGAGCAAACAAAGTTGAATTAAAACAAAAAAAGTTTATATATGTATATATGTAAAAGCAAAATAAAAATGTCAAATAAGCGCAAAGTCAAACAAAAGGCGGTGCGAATCAACAACAACAACTACAATAGCAACAACAACCATAAGCACATGCGAAAGCAATTTAATTGCGTGGCCAACAACAAAAGCAGTTTTCTTATTGTTTGCTATTCTCATTGTTGTTGTCAATGTTAATTTTGCTGTCAGAGAACAAGTTCATAAATAAGTATGCATATAATTTTTTTTCTTCTTTTATTTTATGCTTTGTATCTGCTAGACACATTGAGCAAAACGCTGTACGGCTGCCAAAAAGGCAGCAGAAGAGGCAGTTCCAGTGCCAGTGGCAAGGATAGGGGGTAAATGGGGCGGGGGGGGATAAGAGGGAGGGGTATGGGATATGGGGGTTGCCCGAACAACAAAACTCTCAAGTTGCTTTCTACTTACTAAAACAAAAGTTAATTAGAATGTCTCATCATAATGCGAGGCCAACGGAAAACACAACTCAAAAAAAAAAAAGTTGCAGGCAGTAAATTAGATTAGCAACAACAAAAACAAAAAGCAAAAACAATAATAACAACAAAGAGAACAAGACGAACAACAATGTTGACAAACAAACACGACAAGCAATTAAAAATGTAAAATACTCGCCAGTTTCCCAAAAATTGTAGCCACATTTTATTAGGTTTTCAAGTTAAATTAAGCATTGCATACTTTTAAGTGCTGCGCTTTTTGAGTGTCTATTCAAGCAGTTGAAAGCAGTGCAAATATTAATTAAATTGAATGCAGATTGACAGCATTCTCTTTAGAGTAAAATTTGTTTATATTTCTGCATATTGCGAACGGAATTGTAATTAGAAATACTCTCTGATTATGGGCCGTTGAACAATAATTTCAATAATTCATTATTAGTCAGTGAAATCTCGGTATTAGCTAAGTATAAGTAGACATGAACCCAAAGACAAATTTGATTTCAACTTCAAAACAATTATATAATTAGAAAACCTTACATATACATAAATCAATCAAAGTGTGCAGCTAATGGACTCTTATTGATTTAACGTTAAATAAATCTTTATAAGTCTTTAATTTAATGTTATTTTTAGAAACAACAAGAATGCTGTTTTTTCTTACATATACTTGATTTAATGGCAATGTGAATTAGAGTTCTGTTAAATGTGCGAGGATTGAATGTATGGAATGCATTTATTTAGTTTGAATTTCTTTGGACCTCGTTAATTAGAATTGCTGCAACAACTGGGCTACATCGATTTTCGTTATTGTTCTTGTTGCTGGAGTTGTTGTATCAACTTTTAACTAACCATAATTTATGATACTCGGGCAGTTTGTAGAACTTTTTGTGGTTTGCCCAAGCACTTTTGGGACGCACTGTGCCTTCTTGCTGTCGTTGTTGCTGTTGTTGTTGCTGCTGCTTCTTCTTCTTATGTAGTTGTTGGCGTTGTGTCGCTGTCTTAACCTATTTTTAAATGTGCTTGGGGTAAAAGTTTTAGCGGCCTGGCGTTTTGACAAATTTTTGGCCAACATCATTTGGCAAAACAGTTAACTGAATGTTGCAGTTTCCCTGTCAAGCATCGTTTGACGAAGCCCGTAATGATGGCCCAAAAAGTTGCAAGTGGCAATGAGTTTTTAATGAAGCTGCTTTTGAAATCACGAATTCAAACAGATTTCGGACAAGACTTAAAGTCAATTGAAAGAAGCCTTAAACTAGACTTGGTTCGTTTTTAGTCGTATTTTCAACACGGCTGCAATATAAAAACAGGACAAACTTTTCAATAAATAAAATTAAAAACTTTGCTTCTTTTTCTGTCTATTTTTATTTATTATTTTTTTTTTTTTTTGAAAGTTGGTCACTAGGCGGCGTTGAGTTGTGCAAGAAACCGAAGAGTCAGCCAAATAGGAGACAAGCCGAATTGCCGGAGGAGGAGCAGTGAAAAGAGGGCAAAAACAAACGCCGATTGACCGTAAAAATGTGTATATATATATATAAATATATCAGTATATACATATAAGTTAAGCGGAATGCCTACAAAGGAGCTACCAATGGAGTTCAGTCTCCAGTTACAGTCGAGGACATTGAGATAGTGTAGAAGCTGCAAGTGGAGCAAAAGAAACGCTTGAGGTTTGAACACAATCACCTTGACTGGGTCCGGTCAAGGAATTTCATTTACCATTCGGCCAAAAAGTTTTCGGTTTCTGGCAGCCCCCAGTCCCCAGCCCCCAGCCCCCAGCCAATCAGTTGGACAACTGAGTCAACTTCGAGTCGACTCGCGGGGGCAGCTAAATCAACTGAAAGTTTGGTGCGAAGAAAAACAAAATCAGTTTTGGTAAATGGATGAAAATCAAGTGGGAAGTGGATGCTGCGGATGCTGTGTGAAGTGCGCAAAATGAATTGGTCAAGTGGAAAAAATTGGCAGTGGAACAGAAAGAGAAACAGAAACAGTGAAGCAACAGCCGAGGGTGCAAAGCAGTGCGAGGGGCAAGCAGTGCCAAAAGTATTGAAATACATTTAATGAAAAAGTTAGACGAGGTCGCGAGGGAGCTGAAACAAGATGAAAACGCTCAATGTGAAACGTGGACGAAGCAATTGAGCAAACTGAGCAAAGTTGATGTGATTTCTGTGTAAGCAACAACAACAGCAACAACAACAACAACAACAACAACGATAACAACAAGTGGAGCACTGCTCAACACTGATTGCGTTTTAATGCCAGTTATGGATGAATAGATGAGCAGTATTTCATGTACTTTGATGAGAGCATCTTCCTGTTTCCTCTATGTGTAGGTGCAGGTGTGTGTGTGTATGTGTTTGTGCGGAAAAGTGTAACTCCAAATAAGAGCGTCAAAGTTATATATAAGCACACATAACTTATCTTCCCATTACCTATGTAGTATACATAAAGGCAAAAATATAAATAGCTAGAATTGTTCACCAATTTTGAGAGTATTCTAGGAGATATCCTATAAATATATCTAGCATACCTTAAACAGTGGATAGGAATATGCAGAAAAAAGAAGGTTGGGATGGGGAATATCCTTTAAAAAGGGAATATCTTTTTAAGCAGATGAATATACACATACAAATATAAATATAATATTCATATTATATTCATGGCTAAAGATAAACAGCACATTAAGGGCACATTAGGGATCTATAAGATTATGCATAAGAAAACTTTCATATAGCAAAATTCGATAAGACTGGTATTATTTTTAGTACTACAAAGCGAATTAGAGTAATCATAAATATGTAATTTTCAACTACAGATGATTAAGTGATAATTTGAAGATGTTCTGTACTCAGTATTATTAAAAATAAGTACGGGGTCTAAATACAAAATGTTAAGCAACAATCGTACGATGAACTAGGGAATACCCTGTAAGCAGATATAAGCACTGCTCTTCGCTTTATTAAAAACTATCCGGATTTTCTACCTTAAGCAAGTCCTGAGTGTCCTCCAATTTTTGGAAGAAGCCTTGAATTAATATTCAGAAATATTATAAATAATATTCTTCTTGGATTAATATTCAGAAATATTATAAATAATATTCTTTTATATTTGCTTCTTTTAATTTAATATTTTATTATTTTTAAGCAAGGCTGCAAACCAATTCTGAACCGAACCTCGTAAAACCGGTTCGGTTCGGCGTTTTAAGCAGCCTGAACCGGATCATGAACCGAGCCCTTGAAATTATTTACTTTGCGAACCCGAACCTAAACCGAACTGCTTTCTAAAATAAAAGGTTCGGTTCGTAAAAATATTAATTACATAAATTTTAATTATATGAGACTTCAGATTAAAATAAGTCATATTTATATCTTCAAATAAATTTAAATAATCATCAAAAATTTGTTTTCTTTTTAAAAAAAAATTTAATAAGTTCAAAATGTAAAGAAAACTTTATAACAATAAAAATATTTTTTTGTATGAAATTGAACCAAGGTTCGAACCCAAGCCTTGAGTTCAGGGCGTATATAAACCAATTCGCGAACCGAACCGATGCTTTGCTCTATGGTTCGAACCGCCGAACCGAACCTTTACAACATTTTAGAGGTTTGCACCCTTGTTATTAAGTAAATGACTCAAATATTGTCGTAATCTAAATTACCTGGAACTTTTGCAAATTTTTTTTTTAAAATCAAAACTCTTTTGAAGAAAAAGTAGCTAGGCTTAAACAAAATAAAAGCAAACATTTTTGATGACGGTCATTTGAAATATTTGCAATGTGGTAATGAAGGGTATTATGTCGAGCATCATTACGCTCTGTTGTACGCCGTGTTGTGCACCTTTCGACTGCTGATGAAGAGCTCTATCATTGACTTTGGTAAGTTGCAGCTGCTAACTGCTCGAGATGTTCGAGATGTTCGAACTGTTCGACCTGCTGCTGAAGATGCTCCTCTTGGACTGACCTTCATCGCGTCAGTTGTTTGGTTAAGCTCTGCTGTGTTGATAACAAATGGGGCAGCTTCCTTGGCTTGTGCCACACAGAGATATTCTCATTTTTAACTGCTTGGCATTTGCAAACTGCAGCGTCATTTAAACTTTTCTCATTTGCCGGCAGCGCAGCAGCAGCGCAAGATGGCTAAAACTTTGCCCTACATTGACAGTGGTCTGCGCCAAAGGAGGGAAATTAGGGGAGAGTGTAGAGGAAAGTGGAAAATGAAAGAAATGCTGCTGCATAAGATTGTGCAGCCAATGGGGCGGCTACTCGATGCAGCTCGTCATTGTTTGGGCAAACATTTTTAATATGCGACTAATTTGTAGGGAAAAGTCGACGCATTGCGGCAAGCTCTGACGCAGGTGCATGTGGCAAACACGAGGCGGTAATAGGGGTAGGGGTAGAAGAGGGGCATTGAATTTGAGTTGTGTCCCGTGACAGAGGCTATTGTTTAAATTCAATTCCCGTCTTTGTCGTCTCAACTACTTTGAAAAGTTTGCTACAGCTCCTTGTTGGCTTTCTCTCTCCCTGTTTGACTTTCAGTCTCGAATGATTTACCTTACAAGATAAACAGACGACGCCGACAGAGTAGGAGAATAGCAGCAGAAAGGGAGGGACGAAGGCAGGAAGGAATAAGAGCAGTAGCACAGCAATGAGGCTTTGGGCTTTGTCTGAGCAGCCCAAGGTTTAACTTTTGTCTTTTGTGTGTCTGTGTCTGTATGTGTGTGTGTATGTGTGTGTGTGTGTGTTAGACAGAGCTTTTGGATAATGCGCTTGAAATTGTTGCTAAGAGTTTTCTCTCTCTCTTATTCTCCCCTCCCCCCTCAGCTCCTTTCTTTATTTCTTTTCCAAAGCATTGGGCTTGGCAATGCAATTTAAACTCTTTGATAACTCCGAAAAGTGCATTTGGCTGACGAAGCGTCGGCGCCTTCTGCGTTATCAGTGTGGCAGTGGGCAGCAAAAGGGGAGGGAGGAAGGGGGCGTGTTAGCCTAGAAGACACATGAAAACACAATAGTCAAAGTTTGATATGAAACTGCAGCGCAGTTCGCGTCGCGTATTGCGAAACTTTTCAATTGTAATCTTTGTTCCTCTCTACATTTCGCTCTCTTTCTTTTTTATTTCATTTTCTTTTCCTTTTTGTTTTTATTTTGGTTTTGTTTTGCACTCTGTTTTTGCCACTTTTGGTTTTTCTGATTGCGTTGAATTTTGAACGATGCCTGGTCGATAAATTGCCAAGCATTTGCATTCAACTCTCAAAATAAGGAACAAAATGCAATGAGCTTTGAGTCAAAAGTTGAATCTTATTCTCAGCCAAGTTGAAATTAATTCTAGCATTACATATCACAGTAAAGTAGACGGCTCCCTTTTGAGCTTGAGTGAAAACTATATAAAAATAAGAAAAACTATTGGAAAAGTTGTGGGATTAAGTTGAAAACTGAATTTATCAGACTTCTGCACATTCCACTTAAAAAATTGATGCACATTTAAGTATTGTTTTAAACTATTGAAAGAGTGGCATTTTAATTTCTTTATATTCAATGGAAGCACAAAAATTCTAGTGGATTATACGTTTAATTTCAACAATTAAATAAATAAATGTCAAAGAATTATTTTTGAGTATTGAGAAAAATTTTAATATTGTACACCATAAAATTAATTAAAATTCAACAAATTGAGTAAACGTCGTAATAAAAACAAACTTTGTCAGTTAACACTATTAATTTCAATTTTCAATTAAAATCGAAATGAAAAAATGTTGTCAGTCAACACTATTAAATTGCATTTCAAATTAAATTATTTCATCTAATTTATGGTAGATCATAATAAAATCAAAGAGTTGTCTAATTTTACTTATTTATGTTATATGAACGTGACATTGCTTTTCATTCATCGCGCTTTTTTTAACGCTGTCAAATGAAAACCCGTTAGCTGTCATCACAACTTACAACTCTCTCTCACTCTCTTAAAATTCGTTTTCTTGCTCTCTCTTCAATTTGTTGAAGCTTCGCTGACTCATTCGTGAAGTGACAGTGGAATTTTGTTAAGTTAAAGCCAAAAGCCATGCCAATTCGAGTTGAATTGGCTGTTGCTGTTTCGCAGTTGCAAAATATGTCACGTGCTCAAATGTCCGTCGTTGAGTTGCCAATAACTAAAGGGACACATGTTCCAGTTGCCGTTTCCTTGCCCTGGATCTGCGTCCTACGTCCTGCGTCCTGCCATCCTGTCAACAGCTTCCGCTTGATGGCCTTATTCTATCCAAAAACTTGTCACTTTTTACGCGCAGCTGCAGTTTATTTTAAGATTGGCCGCGCACTTTGTCGCCTTGTTTTGGCTTACTTTCCGCTTTCCAAGTGGCCATTGTTGTTGTTGTTGCTCTTATTGTTGGTGTTGTGTCCTTGGCTGGCCGAAAAAAGTTTTGTTGCCGCCCGTTTACCTCGTGGCCCGTTTTGCTCTTAGCACTTGTCGCTACTTTTTAGCTATTTTGATTTTTAAGAAACAAAAACTGTAAACTTTTGTTGCTGATTTCTTTTGCAATTTTCAGCGCAGAAGGCCTCAACTCGACCAGAAGGATCAGGAGTAACAGCAACTGGAGCAGGAGTAGGAGCAGTCGGAGGGGATGTCTCCATCATGTGCGAAATAAGTTTCACACTTAACGACATAACAAGTTTTTGAGAACGTTTCCGACATCCTTGTCCAGGGTTGTCAACGTTATTAAGCAGGTCATTGCATCAAGTGTTATTGCACAGGGTTGCAATTGCAATTGCAGCAGCTGCATCAACTATAAAAATATATGCTAAAGAAGAATAAAATTTTTTTGAATTGCGTTCTTAATGAGGTTTAATTAAGGTTATTATCAGTGTACGCAATCGTCATGAGAAATAAGTAAAGGAATTACTTTTCTACAGTAAATATTACTTCAAATTATTATTATCTAAATTGTATTTATTTATTTTAAATCAGTTTTAAAATACCAATTAAAAATTACTTTTATTTTCTTCAGAATTTCATCAAATTTATCAAAAAACTGTGGTAATAAAATCTTTGAAAACTGTCATTAAAAGTTAGCAAAGATTAATATAGTAATACATATTATTATTAACAAAAAAAATATATATATATTAATGTTACTTACAAAGCAGATAAGGGTTACAATATCAATTGCTAGATCTTAATCAATTGATATGTTAATTTATATGTTATTAATATATTATCATGGTGTTTGTAGTACTGCCATGTTTTGAATATTTAAGATGCTCTAGAGTTGTCAACTTTTTAATGCAGGGAATTTAATGACCTTCATTTGATTTATCTTCACATTTGAGTTCATTTTTCGTTGTGCAACCCTGGCTTTTAATGCAGGCCATAGCCCAAAGTGTTGTGGGTCATATTGTGGACGCGAGCTGTCTAATGAATATGGCGAACATTTTGTGCGTCGCCTGCATTATATACAGGGGAAGACAGATAGAAGAAAAGCCGAAGTAGAGGGAGGGTGGGAAAGTAGCACGGTCATCAGCGGGGACAATATGTAATTTAATTTCATGCATTGCCTGGCTAATGCGCTTTCGCGCTTAAAAGTATGCTATAAGTAAGGAAAGTGCGCAAATGTGCTTAACAAAAAATAAAAGTTTGTTTTTTTTTTTAGGGGAGTGGGTCGAGAGGGGGGGCTGGGGCTGACGCTAGTGTCGCAAGGCAGCGGGCTGGAAACAATGCGCGACATTCAGTCGACATTGTTGCCAAAGCTTTTTACAACTCACATGAGATTCCCCCTCCCCCCCCCATTCCACCCCACTCCACATCACTCCACTCTCTTCGTCTTTTACTCTCTCCGCTCATTGTCATTTGTTTGTGCCGCAGCAGTTGTAGCATATTATCTAAATGTGTTGCATGCGTGTTAGTGTGTGTGTGTGTGTGTATGAGCGTGTGTTTGTTTCAGCATTCTATGATTTGTTGTTGTAATGTGCTTTAATGTGAAAAGTTTTTAATGCTTAAGCTGCGCGTCGCCGACGTCGCTGCTTCACTTGCGCTTCAACCCAAAGAATAATAAGAAAGAGACGGAAAAAGAGAGAGAGAGGAAGAGAGAGAGAGAGAGAGAGAGAGAGAGAGAGAGAGAGAGAAAGAGAGAGAAAGAGAGAGAAAGAGAGAGTGGTAGTCATAGAGCCACTCACACACACACGCACTCATTTTCTTTGGCTTAGTTCTCTGCTTGCTGCGTTAGTTGGCAACTTTTATTTGTGGTTTTTTTATGTAAATGCGCCCAAGTGATAAGGCAACTTTTCGGCTACTGCAGCAAAGCAGAATGGGAGGGAGGTATGTAGGTAGGTAGGGAGAAGGTGGAGAGGTTAGGGGGATGGCGACTGAAGATGGGGTCGGTAACTGACAACTGGCAACTAGGGGATAAAGGGGCAGGCAGCGACTGTTGCTGTCATGTATCTAAGAGCGGCAACATGAACATGTTGCCAAATGCCATTTTTGTTGTTGTTCTTCTTCTTTTTGCTGTTGTTGTTACTTCTCTTGTTGTTATTGTTGCCAGTTGTTATTGCTGTTGTCGTTGCTTGGAAATTAAATTTCAGTGACTTTGTTGTTTATATGCAGCAGGGGAACTCGGCAATGAGTTTTCAACAAAAGGGTATTATGACTCTCAAATTGGCTCAGTATGGGCTTGGTCAACTACTTGCAACCAAAGGATGCAAATGAGAGCACTTCTCAATTAGAGCAAGTATTACAGAGACTGTAACGTTTTTGGTTTTAATTTTTTAAAATCTTGAAAATTTTGTCGGGAAGAGCAATTCAAAAATTCTCTTGAGCTATAACTGAATTTCTCTTTAATTGTCACTTTTCATTCTAGAAGAACATATATGTATGTTTATCTAATATTATGTTATTATTATTAAATACTATGAATTACTAAATTTATTATTCATATCGTTTACCCCTTTATTTGTCTCTTGTCTTTTGTATGCTCAAAAGTCGTTTTAACCACAAACAAGAATGCTCTTACTGCCCTTAGCAAATTCCAATTTATAATATTAATTTATCTAATTATTGAGCATTTTATGGTTTAATGGCATTTAAGTAAATGCAGCCACAAATATAAACAAGTCAACTTCTTGATTGAAATTCTTTAAAGCTGAAAATTTCCCAAGCCCACTTAATTAGATATAGGCGAATGCTTAAATATAAATGAATTTGTCAACAAATTATTGAAATGCTTTCAATATTGGTTAAGCAGCATCAACCACAATGCAGGTCAAATGAGATTAAAATGTAACAACGCAGATCGGTAAAGTAGAAGAGCTGGAATGAAAATAAAATGAAGAAACGACTGGGCTTAAATTTTTTTGATAATTACTCGTTTGCAAAAATTATGTTATTAATAATCATTTTTAATTGATTTAATTACGTAAATATGTATTATGCAAATATGTATTAAACAACTTTTTATTATATGAACATTATTGAATAAAGTAATATAAAATAAAATATATATAAGTTTGTCTATAGAGTATTTCAACTTCGTTAATTCAGTTTTCAATTCGTTTTTCCTTTAGTCTCTCGCTCTGCCCTACACTCATTTGTGAGTGAGTTTGTGTGTGTATGTGTGTGTGTAAATTAGAGAAATTTACGTTTATTATTATTTTTAGTGGTAGTCTGTCGTTATAGTCGTAGTGTGTACTCAGTTCGCATCTCATCTTTACTGTAGTCTATTGTGTCGTGGTCTCATCCCCAACTCATCTGTCCGGGCAACTCACAGTGGTCGATTCTCTCAATCTGGCAAGCAATAATTAATAACTTGCTAAATAAATATGCAAAATTTTTCTTAATATTTTTATAAATTTTTAAATAATGTAAGCCAATTTTACCACAATTTTTTTTATTTTTTATTATTAAAAAAAAAATGTTTTTTTTCGAAAAAAATTAATAGATTTTATTTTTTTAATACTTTTGAATTGTATGTTAAATTATTTTTAGTAAAAAAAATAAGAAGATGAATAAAAGGTTTTTAACAATAATTATTCGGCGATATTTTCTGTCAGTTTTGTGACCTTTTCATCTAATTAATGTAAAAAGCGTGCTTTTTAAATCGGAATAAATTAAAGATTAGCAGAAAGTAGCAGATCATTTTGAAACTGGAAGATGCACAAAGGACCATACTTAGAAACACATAATGATTTAAGCCGATTGCAGCCGAATATCACAAGTTCTATTCCAAGAATGTCTTGGATATGTTAGTCACAATACTCTAAATGAAATGTTAAGATCTACATCAATTTACCACTAATACATACATGTACAGAACACAGAAATTTTATTTTATGAAATACATACCAACTTCGTCCAAGTGCTACAATTTTTTCAATAAAATTATGAAAACATAATTTTTCACAGCGCAATGCAAAACACATTAAAAAGGCGCAAAAATGAATTCAGGTATGGGCAGAAAACTATCGATAATTTTGAACGCTCACGACTGCTTGACTATCGATAGGAAAATATTTAAGCACTGGAATCAATTTTGGCGGAGTGTTAGTTAGGAAAAAACTAATATCAATTATATTCAAATTTTTAATATTGTATTATTGCCTGCCAGATTACTCAGAATCGACCACTGTGCATCTGTGCGATATTTATGTATGTTCTGCAGTCAGAGCTCTTGTCTCTCTTTTTAGCTCTTGTCGCCTTTTGTGTATGCCGTTCATGTGTGGACAGAGATAACATGGCAAACGATGCGTTGTGGGACTCCGACTCCCTCCTGGAGCTAAAAGGGGGAGGGACAGCCTAGAAACAGCTTTGAATATGAAATGCTAGTGCAACTTTGGACTCTGTGATAATTATGGGCGCTGCAGGCGATAATTGCCCACTAAACGTACCATAATCGGGCACATGTGTGTGTGTGTGTGTGAAGATGCCACAAAAACCAAACTCTGTTGATAAAGTTTGGTCAGGGCTAGGAAAATGCTGATGCGGAAGCTCCCTGGTCAGAAATTATTCATGCTGCTTGAAGAACCTCGAGCACTTGAGCTGAACTTTTGCTCCATGTTTAATTGCCATCCCAACACATTAACAACAACAAAGGGAACAACAGCGAGCGTCAATAACAATATAAAAGATATTAAAAAATTTTGTGTGCCGTTCGGGCAACAGTTGAGTAACGACTCCTATCCGTCCAACATCCTTTGATCAGCCCCGGATGAATCCCTGGCCAATCGAGACTCTGGAAAAAACTTTGCTCATTTTTATTTAAGCCTTAAGTTGGTGGTTTTTATGTTTCCTTATTGCTGTGGCATTGTTGTCATTTTAAAGGCAACATTATTGGCTTTTGCCAGATAAGTCCGGCCGTAAACTATTTTTCTTACATTTACGTGACGAGTGGGCCAACTGCTGCCGTCGGTTGCCGGCAAATGCGAAAAATATTATGCCTTATCCTTTTTAATAGTCAATCGTTTTACCATTTTGCTCGTGCTACCGCAAAGACAAAAAAATAAAAGAATATCTGTATAAAAAATAAAATACAAAAAAAAGAAGGAATTAATTTTATTTTAATGCTCGTTGCGTTTGTTGGGGATTTACGAAGGGTTGCTAGATTGCCAATCCGCTCGACACTTGAGCCTCAGCCTTATCAGAGATGCAGCAATTCTAAACCCGCAACGACAAAGTGAATGAAGATGAGTGGGGAGTAGAGGGAGAGATAGAAAGAGAGAAAGAGAGGCAGGTCGAAACGTAGGTGTTGTCAGGTGTGTCGCCTGTTTTTACCTTTTTGTGTTATTTATTGCAGTTTAAGTGAGTTGTCAGTGAGAGAGTTGCCAGTGGCCACTGGCACCAACTAAGCAGTGGTCTCAGAGAGGTTCAAAGAGGAGGGACAGGGAACACAACGAACACTTGACATGCGGGCTGGCTTATAGCTAGTTCAGATATACACATACATATCTGGTAGATAATGTGTTTTTAATTGAAACTTAAGGCTGTAGCTGAAGCTGCAACGGATAAAGCAAAATGTCGGAAACTCTATGTCCTTCACGGGAATTAATTAAATATTTTTCAAGAATTTATTTTAAACTTCAAGCTTAAGCTAGTCATATCTTATAATAGGCATCGGGATGAAAAATGAAATATGAATATGAATATGAAAATTGATATGAATATTAATTATATAATATGAATATAAATAGGAATAAGATAGATAATACATAAGTAGGATAACTTTTCATTTTTATTAATTTAGCAAACATATAAAAAAAATTCTCAAGTTAGTTTCCAAATATGTAATCATTGCGAATAAGAGTTTAAAAATTTTAAGGAATAAATATTTATGAAATTGGAAGCAAAGAATCTATAGTAATCTAAATGTCATCTAGATAATACAGAATGAGAATCTGCATAAATTCCAATAGTGAAATTTCTACCAAATGTCTTTCTATGGGATCTGTATAGTCAGCATCTTTAAGGCAAAAATAAGGTAATTAATTTCGATGAAAACGGGAATTATTACAGTATTTGAAACTAAATATGAAATTTTGTTAAGGCATCTTCAATACCACCTTGAGATTAGCTCATTTGAATGGAATGAAATATTCGCGTTATCGCATTAATCATAAGCTGTATAAAATGAAATTCCTATAAGAGAAATGAAATTCTTTTAACTTTTGGAAGATATTTAGCAGTTGACGTGGCTCCTATTTGTATCTCGTCTACCTACTGTCTGCCTATTCATTGAGTTATTCATCTTGTTACCCCCTTTTTTGGAACTGCTTAACAGCTCAGCTCAGCTGCTGTTGCTGTTGTTGTTTTTGTTGTTGTTGCTGTTGTTGTCTTTCTTGTTTTCTGGTTCTGGTTACCTCGGCCTTTGTGTCAGGTACTTGGCTGTTAGCCTTGGCCAACACTTTTCACGTTGCGCGAAATTTATCATGATTCCATTACATAATTAAATCCGTTTTAATAGAAACTTTGCGCATCTTCTTTGCTGTTGTTGATATTGTTGTTGTTGCTGTTGCCGCTGCTGCTTTTGAGATGTATTTCGTAAAGTTTCCCATGGCGAAATTGAAAAACAAAACAGCAAAGGCAGCAGCAAAGTTGTCGACTGCCTGCGTCGACGTTGGCGTCAGCGTCGCAAATGAAATTAAGAAAGTAACCAAAGAAGAGAGCTCGCCAAAGTTGCTGCCCCTCTGTTCACCAGCCCTTTCCACCCACTTTACCACCTCCACACCACACCACACAGACACCTATACGAAGGCTTCTTGGTGAAATGCTTTGCTTTATCTGCTGCTGCCATCTCTTCTCCTCTGTATCCATGTGTACTCCATCTCTCGCACTCACTCACTCTTCTCCATCTCAATCTCTATCTTTATCTCCGTTAGACGCTCTCCTCGTCCCTTTGCCTGCCTCTGCTTTTTGTCTTGATAAATTACCCCGTCCTTGGCGGAGACGTTGGCGACTGGGGCGACACAGTAAAGTGATATTTTTATTTGGAAGACTTCTTCAACTTCCCTTCCCTTCTCTCATTGTCTCCCGCCCTGTAGCTGACATTTTTAAATCTTGCCAAATTGTTAACGATGTGAAAGTTGCCACTGAAGCGGTAGGCAGCAGGCAAAAACAGAGGCAGAGACAGAGAAGCAGGGACAGAAGGAGAGCCATGAGAGGGGAGACAAATGGTGGCATTGAGTTTGCCTCGCTCGACGGCAAAGTTTAGTAAATGAAAATAATTTTCAGTTGGAAAATTATTTAAAGTAGTTCATTAAGTGGCTGCATTTTTAGACAAGTTTAACAATTTGTTAACTATTTCATTTTGCTATTTTGTGGTTAACATTGCGATTTTTACTCGGTATGCGTGTGTGTAAATGTATGTTTGAATATGAATCATCATGACAATAAAGTTTTGGAAAATAGTAGACAGGCTTGACTTTAAAATGTTGAAGTGTTCTCACTATTTTAGCGTAATAAGTAATATTTATAAATATCTTTTGTTGAACTTGAGATACATTAACTGTTCAGAAATCAATGACATGCTAAAGAGTTAAAGTATAGTTAAGTATAAACTTTTTTATTGCTCTTTTTTATTACTTCGTTTCTTATTTTAATTTTACAAATTTCTTATGTGTTTACCTTGTCTGGTTCTTACTCCGCTTTTTACTGCTTTAAGTAACATGTGAAATAAATAATTTGCGTATATATAAAAAAAAAATAAAAATGTTTGTTTGGGTTAAAAAGCTATTTCAGAAAAATCGAACCAAAGTAAATAGATAGTTTTATTAAAAGAAATTGGCAGCATTGGAACTGCTCAACGACCTCTTTATATTCTTATTTATATTACATTTGATATTTTTATGAGTCTTGCATCATAAAAAGTTTTACGCTTCTATTGCATAAATTTCTCATCTAAACGAATAGATAGAGACATTTCATAGGATTTATTGACTCGCCTTTTTCCTCTTGCTAATTGTCATAAACATTTGCATAACCTAATAACACTGTCTTATTTTCCTTTCATTTGCTGTTGAGAGCTGAATCATGTAAACATTTCTATTTATATTTCTATTCATATTCTTTATTGTTGTAATAGTCCCACGTGTTTTGATAATCAACAAATCCCCAAAGAGTTGCATATTTTCAGGCGTGTGTGTTTTTTGCTAGTTTTTCACTTTGCTTTTCCCACTTCCTCTCTCTCTCTCTCTCTATCTCACATACACATATAGGTATTCTTTCTGCATAATATGTTTAATTTTTGTTGTTCAGGTTCAGTTTAGTTTTAGCCATTATCATTATGGGTTGTCCCTCTTTCCTGCCTTTAACTCATTGTCGTTGTTGCAGTTTGAGTTGGAGCTGGTTTCGTTGGTGGTGCTATAGCTGGAATTTGGCCCAGATGAGCTGAGCTATGCTTTTTGCACAATGCATAAATTTGGGCGCTTAATAACATTTTAATTGTTGTTGTGGGCTTTGACCGTTGGAGAGCGCTTACCAAAAAAAAATTTCATTCCCAACCCTTTCACTTTGCCAATAGCCCCGCATTATTATTATCATAATGAGCGTGCGGTCGAGTTGCTGCTCTCTTTCTCTCTCTCTCTCTCTTTCTATCTCTCTCTCTCTCTGTGCTTGTTGAAAGAAATTTTGCATAATAGCAGCCCGTAAGCCATTCAAAATTATGCATGCTGCGATATTTTTTTCCACCATTGTTTTCAGTTCGTTGTTGATATTTCTCTTTGGTTTTTTATCGTAAAATAAATTCAAGTTGGCTTGGCGGGTCTATTTAGATTTAAAATAGCGCCACGCCTCGGAGAGTTTATTACCGTAAGCGAGCTTAAAGCGCTTCCGCCACAGAGAGGGGTGGAACGGGCGGTGTTGCACAGGTTCTCTCCTGCCACTTGGCTTATCAACTTGCTATTAAATCTTCTCTAAAAATAAGAAACTTTGGCCTACGTCTGCTTTAGTCGCCCCTCCACCTCCGCCTCCGCCTCTTGACACGCCTTGCTGGTAAGCAAAAATTTTCTGTGCAAAATTTATTTGATGTGCTGTTAAATTTCGCGTGTCGCACAAAATGCCACAAACTGACTTAACAGAAGGAAACACCGCAGCAAATTCCCCCTTATCCCCTTTTCATTTCACCCTTGGCCCTCCTCCCTATACCGCTTGTAAGCGCCTCTAACATTGTCATAGTCTTCAGCTTGCTTGGCTCCATCAGCCTGGCCGTTTATCATTTGCAGAGCTCTTGGCTCCCATTATTCAGTTCTCAGTTTCGAGATATCTTGCTCTTTTCAGCTTTTTTTTTGGTTTTTGTTGTTGCTGTTCCATGACAACTGTCAGCAAAGTTCATTAAATGGCTAAGATGAAAACAGGTAAACCTTAAGATTTGCATTCAGCTACTGAACTCAAATAATGGGTCTATTTATAAACAGATTGTTACCATTTCAAGTAATCTCATAATTGTATACCTCATTTCCGAGTAGTCAACAAGTACTCCAAGCTCTTACGACAGCTCGTATACACCACATTGCGAGTAGATTAAATTCATAAATGCTTGCTTCGGATGAACCCTATTCTTAATATTGATGTGGAGACATTTCAGCTGCAAGCCAAAAAATGTATTACTCATTATTTTCATTGGTTTGAAGAATCTTGTTTAAACATAAAAATATATAAGCTCAAAATAAATATTATAACAAAACTTAAAGCTTTTTTACCATCGAAAGTTGATAGCTTGCCTTGTTTACTAATATATTATGTTTCTTTATACTCATGTATCTCAAAGCTCATCGTAGGAAATTAGTCTGTTAGTATAAAAGTAGCTTGAGGATTTTTAAACTTAAATTGAACTTAAATTGAATGTTGTATTATAATATTAAGCCACTTGAAAAAATGTGCTCTTCTTACTGCAAAGGTATTATACCTCGAAATATATTTAAATGTGTCTCTATTTGTGTTCAACGCATAAATTCACCCATACACACAAGCGAGCAATCGCAGTGAAACCATAAACAAGGCATTATCAACAGGCAGACAAAAGGCAGAAATGCAGCTGCCAGGGTGGATTATCGTTTATTGCATTATTTTTATGCGATGAACGCGCGTCGATTAGAAACTAAAAATGTATTTTCGTATTTTCGTAGTTCGTTTGTTTGGCATTTGGTGTGTTCTGTTTGCCGTTACCCAGCGCCATTTTCCCATTGCCATTTTCCCTATTGCTGAGTGGCCCCAACAACAAGCAAAGCGAATTGCCATAAAAATGCTGAGGGGGTAGAATGAAACGAGCTGCAAAAGCAAATGGCAATCACATTTGCCGCATTGCATTGCCAAGGCACATTGCAACACGAGCAACAGAAGCAACAGAGCAACAGCAACAGCAACAGCAACATCTGCAATCGGTAGCAACTATCAGCAGTTAACAACAATATTGGCACCTTAGCTGGTTACCCGACTGCCTGCCTGCCTGCCTTGCCTTGTCTTTACTTGACTTGGCTAACTGTGAAATTGTGGCCATAAAACGTGCGCATTGCAAGTGGCAAAAAGACTCCACAAAGTATGGAAGCAGCAATACTCGTACACCTAAGTTGCAGCAACTGTTACGGTTGCCTGCCAATTGCTCAACAGCACAACAGCATAACAGACAACAGAATCTTGTACGCCACACGGCGTATACGTGTTAATTTAACCCAGCAACGATTAGACAGAAGAGAGAGAGAGAGAGGCGGACAGACGGCCAGACAGACAAGTCAGTCACTCACACAGTCAGTTAGTGCACAGTTTTGCCAGCGACTAGAGAATTTTCAGCTAACTCGGCTTTCGGCCTTACCAAATTGCCCGTTTGCATCGTCTTCATCGTCCCATCAACGTGAAGCGTTCTATAAATTTTCTGGCTGTCAGTGCGATTCGGGTTGCGGGTTGAGTTTGAGTTTTGGCTAAGTGCATTCTGCTTAGACGTTTTCAATTTGACCATAGCCCTTGCTTTTGGGGGGTCAAAAGAGTATATTTTGGGAAAGCGTATAAGTAATGATGTGACGATTTGGCAGCCAACGAGCCAGCGACAAGCGAAACTGGCCACTAAACACAGTCCTGGCCATGCACAGAGATACACTGCTCTTTACCCCATCCCTCTCTCTACCTGTCTCTCTCTTTCTCTTTCACAGTACTCTCCTCTTTCATCAAAGTCGGCTGCAACCGACGAAACACATTAAGTTTATGTGGGCGTTGCGTTGAGAAGAAGGAAGAAGTCGAGTTCATTGCACTAGTCGAGTGCCGAGTGTCGGTTTGTATTGCATAGTTCAAGGCTCTATTTGTTTGTTTTTTAAGTGTTTATCAATTTTGGGTACATTAACTTTTTCATTTGGTTGTTGAAGAAGTTAACTTGAAATATTTAGTTCTTATAGAATATGGAGCAAAAAGTGGTGTGGACTTGCACACAGGTACTTTTTTATTAATTAAAAAAATTCATTTTTTTTATAAATATTATTCAATTAGTTCAAAAATGTTAAGAGTTTTGAATAATTATTTCACTTTACTTTTTTGTATTTGGATGAAAATAAAAAAGATATTCTGGCCTGTTCCGGTTTTCTCTTCCAATTTTAAAAGGATTTTATAAAATGTTTTTTTTGACGTTCCATTTATGCTAAGTACTTAAAAATTATCTTTTTTTTCACTTTATCAGACTTAAATTAATCAACTCAAGGGGTATTCAATACTCAAAATATTTCCAAATCGAAATTAGAACAGGTTAAAGATTTTCCCTTCCGATATATCTTTCCGAAAGTGATAACCGGAACAGGCCCGATATTTTATTTTTCATCAAAATTTACATATACTATACATACATAATTTTGAAAAACCTTCAATATTCTTAATTTTTTCTAAGGTATTAAGAAATTATAAATTTTCTTTATTTTATATTAATTATTTTTCATCGATATTTTATTTTTAATCAAAATTTACATATACTATACATATAATAATTGTGAAAAACCTTTAATATTCTTAATTTTTTTTAAGGTATTAAGAAATTAGCCTCAGTTTAAGCCTCACTTTTAATTTCTTTTGAATTTAGAAATATATTTAATATTTAATCAATACTATATTGACATAAAATCCGACTTACTTATAAGGGTACTTCATATTTATTATGTGGCTGTTTGTATTTTTCAGCTTTTCTTGTTTACTGCTGCTGTTAAAGAAAATTTCCTTTGGCATGCACTTTGGGCATACATTTCGAATTGGGATGTTTTGCAGGAGTGAACAGGAAGGCAACGTGGGGAAGTGGAGGGGGAGGGGAAGGGAAGGGGATGGTTTTTGGTAGTTTGGCCAGCTACTAGTTTAGTCTTGTTGGCCAGCCTGATAAATTGTTTCCGCAGAGCGTTGCACGTAATTGCTGGCGGATCGATGAAAACTAGCTTAAAGGTTTTTTCCAGCCAAGTTAAGGATGCAGTGGCAAGGAGTGAGAAGGCGAGTCAAGTCAAGCTTGTAGTCAGTCTATGGTTGTTGTTGCTGTTGTTGTTAATGTTGCTGCTGCTGTTTGTGACAAGGCCAACTAATTTGTACACTTCATTTTGATGCTGATGGAGATAGGCAAAAAGCAAACGACAGTTGCCAAAAGAAGACAATTCACAGAACGCAGAGTCAACTCATTGCCGCTGGCAGCGACGCTGACGTTGCTGTCTTTGTTGTTGCTACTAGGTGCTGCTGCTGCTGTTGCTGCTGCTGTTGCTGTTGCTATTTGCCGTTGGCTGTGTGTAATGTAATGCAATTTCGTGTTAAAAACTAACAGAGCGACAGGCAGAGCACGAAACTTTAAAGTGATATTTTTGTGTCGGTTTGTGTTGTGCACCTGTCGAGCAGCTGTTGTTGCTATTGTTGTTGGTGTTGCTGTTGGTATTGTTGTTGCTGCTGTCTTGGTTTTTGCTGTCACTGCAGTAGCAGCAACAGCAGACACAAAATGCCAGTCATGCGCTGCAAGAAAACAAACTTCTGTCGTCCTTGCCACATTGCCACTTGCCACACTCCGTTCCCCACTTGCCACATCTTCTTCTACTTCTTGTCGGCTGGTCTTGGTGCTTCATTCTCAACCGCAGCAACATGAAGCTTACTTCCGCTTTTGAGTGTTAAGCAACACACACCACACACTCACACACACACACACACACACACGCTCTCAGTCATTGTCGCTGTCCTTTGACATGCATGTCTCGGTCTTTAGTCGTTTAGTCTTCCCTCATCTCTTCCCACTCAACTGTCTGCCGCCTGTGCAGTTTTGTCAATGCCTGCCTGACAGTCTCTCCCTCTGTCTCTCCGTCCTTCTGTCCTACACTCTTCCTGTCTGTCTGTCTGCCTGCTTGCCTTGAAAGCAACCACTGAAGTTATGACAAGGCGAGAAGCACAGTCCAGCCACGCCCTAAGACGTACCGCCTCCTGCAGTTGGCACTTGCTTACGCTTCTTTTCTTGTCGCCAGTTTCAGGGCCAAGACCTGTAGCTGGAACAGAAGTAGGAGCAGGAACAGGAGGAGTATCTTTATTCGACTGCGGCAAAACTAAAAGTGCAAAAGGAAGCGTTAAAGGTGATTCACTTGTTTGTTGCTTGTTTGTTTGCAATTTGTTGTCATAATTTGTTGTTGTGTTGTCTCGTATTTGGTTGTCGGATTGGGCTTACGTTGCAAATTGTTGTGGCAACAATGTATCGTCGTGTCTGTGCCAAGAGAGAGGAAGAAAATGGAGGGAAGAGGTGACACTCTAGAAAAGACAAGCACCTAAAAAACTAGGACACTTTGTTGTTTGATAAATTATTCGCTTTGTGCAAATACATTATTTGCTCACAAACGTTTGTGAATAAATCTACTTAAATCATGTAAGAAATTCAATTGAAATCATGTAACAATATCAATTTAAAGAAAATACATAAGTTGACTGCTAAGATATATGTATCAAAAAAAGAACATTTTTGCAATAAGTGGTTAAGGAGGAAGGAAAATGTGGAGAATAAAAGTCAAAGCTGAAAATAAACAGGACAATGAAATAATTATTCATTTATATAACGATTGAACACGAATATGAAATAGATTGGAGTTTAAACACAATAGATTTTAGGTCAACTTGCATTTTTGATAAATATGACGAAATAATTTACTTGTTAATATTTGTAAGAAATAGAAATGTATGTCTCACTGAATTTTTCTGTTATTGTGTGAGATTGTTGTATATGCAATTCGTATGAACAGATTTAAAAAGTTTGTCCAATATACTATACCTTCTGTTTCTGAGAGCTGTATATGATTATGAATTTCACAAAATTCTGAGCTCAACAGCTAAGAAAAAATTGGACACAAAGGTTCTGACTTTATCATGAATATGAATTAGTTTAAAAGGACTCTCTATATAGAACTAAAATAACATATATAACAGGTTAATAAAAGGTTAAACAAATGATTGAAAATTGTTAATGTGTGCTGAGAGTAGTGATGTATTCAAAAATTTAATCAGTTTTAAACTTTTATAAGTGCAACTTTAAGTCTTTCAGTTTCTGATACTGATAATAATATTATAGCATTAATGCGAAAACACATCGACAGCTCATCACTTTGAGGATTATTTCAACTCGAAATCCATGTTTCATTTACAAAATTACATCAACAAAATCATTTACGTGTTTTTTTATCATTTGCATTCAATGAGAGACAAATAATCTGTAAGGGCAATGCATTGTACGTATATATACATAAATAGCTATAAGTATGTGTATATGTATGCATGTATATAGAATGTTTCTGTGTGTAGTACTCGTTTAATACCCCGTTCTGTTGGCCATATCAATTTTGCTTGACTCGCATTATCGTTAAAATTGTATTGGATTGGGCCAACATGCTTGGCTGACCCATTGTGGCCCATTGTGGCACAGAGTCCAGCTTCAATTCCAAGAATCCGTTCACATCTATGTGTAGTTGTTTGTGTGTAACTGTGTGTGTGAGTGTGTATGTTTAAAGATTTTCCGTTATAGCCACACGAACTTCTTCTTAAAATGCGATTTTCAAGATTTTGTTTTTTTTTTTTTTTTTTTTTTTGGCTATTCTTGTTGTTGCTTGACTCGTTTTGGCCACCGCCATTTCAGCCTTGCTCTTGTTGACGCTGATTTTAAGCTGGCTCTCTCTCTCTCCCTCTCTTTCTCTGCTACGTTTTTAGTCTCCCTCTGTCTCTTTTTCTTTCACTTCAGCTTGCATGTGTCAAAAGGTATTTTTATGTTCAGTTTCGTGTTTTTCAACATTTTCTTAGCATTTTATTTTTCTCGCTTTGGGTTTTTTATACGATTTGAGGAGGTTCGTTACGAAGGGTTGGGATGAGAATTGAGGTCGAGTAGAGTCGAGTCGAGTAGAGTTCAGTTGAGTCCCGTCTTGTGTGCAGGTAATGTGGCACTTGGCTAAAATGGTGTGTGAAATTTTATGCGAAATGGCTTAAGATGTTGTTGTTGCTATTGCTATTGCTATTGCTACAGTTGTTATAGTTCTCGTTGTTGTTCTGGTTGCTGTTGTTGCTGTTGTTGTCGTGCTTGTTGTGCTGATATTTCTGGAACGGAACACAATCATTCTGCTATGTTGCACATAAAAAGTTACGTTGAGTGGCACTATACTGTATATTTATATGTGTGTATGTGTGTGTGTGGCCAGATTCGAAGAACTGCAATGGATCGGATTGTTAGTGGCTTGGACAGGAGGGGAAGGGATATTAGAATGATGTTGTGTGGCACAGGGGCCAAGCTGCTGATGATGACATTTTCGTTTTGGTTGCTTCGGTTGCCATTGGACAACAAAGTGGAAGAAAATATATCGAAATAGCCAAATGTGCAAAAAAGGATTAGTTAGTTTCCTTGGCTTGGGCCCAAGTCACTCAATGTTGCTAGTTGGTTTTCTGAGGGACAGAGACAGGACAGGCGACAAAATTCGATTTCGATTTCTTTTCTTTACATGCGTTTTCCATTATGCGTATTGATGTTATACTGAACTAAGCTCATAAAAGTACAGGGCTATGTCTAAGGTTCTTTAACGGATTTTATTTAAGTATATAAAGCAATGTTTAAGCTAAAAAGTGTTTTTTTTTTTTCATTCAAATGATGAAAGTCAATTAAAATATCAATTAATTGTTGAAACCAACTAGAATTAAATGTAAAATTGAATTTTAATGATCACAACCAATTTTAAATTGTTATTTAATATCTTATCAAATTATTTACTATTTGAAAGCATTGGTTAATTGATTTCAGGAGCAACAAGATTAATTAATTGTTGAAGACAATCAGAAAAAAATGTGGAAATTAATTTTATTCAATTAAATTGAAAAATTAAAATTTTGTATTAATCTCTCATACATTTTTTGACATTTGAAAGCTTGATTGATTTCAGGAACAACAATACAAATGAATTGTTGAATCCAACCAGAATCAAATGTAGAAATGAATTTAATTGAATACAATCAATTTTAAATTTTTGGTTAATCTCATATCAAATATTTTACTATTTAACAGCATTGGTTGATTGATTTCAGGAACAAGAAGACCATTTAATTGTGAAAGACAATCAAATATAAATGCGATATTATTTTTATTGATACGAACAATATTAAATTAATTTGAATCCCTCAAAAAAATATTTTGAAGTTTGAAATCATTGGTTGATTGATTTCAGGCACAACAATACCAATTAATTGTTGAAGCCAATCAGAAATAAATGTGGAAACTAATTTTATTTTATCCCAAGAAATGTTTTGATATTTAAAACCATTGTATGATTGGTGCTCCGAACATTGAAAAATCACACCCAGCTCTAGGCCAATCTTTTGATTTGATGTATGGCTAAGGGATATGGTACAAATACACGAATATGTAAAACTTCAACGTATTTACACGCACTTAGAACAATTTACATGAATTGATAGTTCCGTTGAGTATCCAGTGTTTGGCAACACGTTGAATTTACTAATTTATGTGTACAAAAACACACAGCAAAGGCAAATAACTAACAACGGGAGAAACACAAATAAAAAGTAAACAAAATCAACAACAGAGAGGAAGAATTTAAAGGGCATTCCCTTTGCCAGGTGCCGTATGAGCAACAGTGAAAAAATTGAAACCCAATGTGTAAAATGATTTTTATTTAATTTTCGCACCTGTTTTCAGGGCAAATAAGTTTCGTAATTTAATTCTCATTTGAATTTTACATGCATTTCAATTTGTTTTGGCATTTTTTCGACGACAACGTTTCAAGTATCTTTCGGCATTTTGTAAATTTATTTTTTCGCCATTTGGAATTTGTTGTATTTTTTTTCGATATGCATTCCACGAGATGTTTTACATGTCAAAGGAATTTCGCACCAGAAACGCGTCCAATGTGTACCATTCATCAATGGGACGTGGCCTAGGGAGAGAAAGAGAGAGAGACGCTAGCTCTCTTTTCGCCTCTCCGCTGGCTGTCTATTTGTCTAAAGGGTGTTATACTCGTATATCTAATTTTTGATGTTTCAATTGTAAATTCAACGGTAAGGTTAACAATTACAGTAACAATGCCTGAATGGCATCATTCATTTCACAATGCTGATGATCATTATCGCTGTTATTGTCATTATTACCATCATGCAGCTTGTCTGTCATCGTCGTCATCATATTTTGCAAATTGCTTGTAAAAGTTGCGTTTAATTGCACGTGTAAAAAGGGTTCGTTTTAAATATGGCAGCACTTATTCAGCCCTCGACTCCTCTCTCCCCAATATTCCCCCTCTTTTCTGTTTTCAGTCATCTTTTGACTCTCAACTGTTAAAATTTTAAATGCTGACGAGATTAATTCAATTAACCTGCGCCAGAGCAAAAGGTAAAAGAGACGAAATCTGAGTGAAAATTTCATGGGTGAAAATCATTTTAGAGCCAACCCGCCCATATTCCCACCACCCCGCTCGACATCTCAGTCTCCAGGTTTTTTTTGGGTCCTGCTGGGTTTGCTGCCGCTTTTGCTGCTGCTTCTGCTGCCGTTTGCTGCTTTTGACACTTTTAATTGGTAGGCGTAGCAAATCATTAATTATATTTCGAGACCAAAATGCATGTCACTTAGCAAAGAGCAAAGAAGAGGGTAGAGCCAGCATTTTTGGGCAAAAGCTGAGAGTCGCTGTCAGAGCCGTATTCACAATTGGCTTTAAGGTCGGTTTTGTTGGCTGCACACAAAGAATATATGATTCTGTCTAACTTGATAATTAACTTAAGAGGAAGTTAATTCGGGAAATTGAAATGAATATGCAAAAGAATCATTGAAAGCCATATCAAATAAAAACTGCTGTTATGTCATCCAAAAGATATTTTTCCTTATTAATAAAATACATTGTCTTTTTAGCAGAAAAATGTCAAAATCTTAGCCTTGAGTTAATTGAACAATTTTAAAATATGCTTAGAATTATTTTTAGTCATAATTACCAGAGCTGTAATTTACTTACATTTCAGTTTTTATTATACCAGTATGCTAATAAACAAATTCTAGTTCAATTTCTAAAAAGCAAAATAATAATTATAAAATATTAAAATAATAATCATCCCCAAAGTGTTTAAGGCTTGCAGCCTGGATAATAACATTTGGATTTGAGCAAACAATGTTCATTTCTTCAGCTATACAAATTCTTAAACCTTATTTCAGTAGAGCTTCATACCTTCAATAAGAAAATTCTCTAGTGCTTAGTTTTAAGTGCCATACATAAGGTATACTATTGCAGCACTAGAGTATAAAAGCTTTCTTTAATGAATAAATTAATAAAATTATCTCTGTTTGCAAAAGCCGCAGATCTTTGTGGTGAATCAAATCCCTCATTAAGCATTTTCTGGTCCCAAAGCTGCAGCTCAGTTCATTAACAATGCCGTTGCAGCCGCTGGTGAAAGATTTAACTAGTGGGCCGGTGCTACAGTCGAGCATACTCGACTGTCGGAGACCCCGTACTTACTATGGCAAAAACTAATAATGGAAAAAATTAAAATATATTAGTTAACTTAAATGCATATTCTATCATATTGGTTACAATGTCTCATAAAACATAAAAGATTTCCGTACTAAGACTTGAATTTCGCCCGATCGGTCCTTTGACAGCTATATGATATAGTGATCCGAAACAAACTTGATCTGCCTGCAATATAGGGGAATCTACATACCAAATTTGGTGTCACTAGCTCTTATAGTCTCTGAGATCTAGGTGTTCATACAGACGGACAGACAGACAGACAGACGGACGGACGGACGGACGGACGGACGGACGGACGGACGGACGGACATTTCTATATCGACTCGGCTTTTGATGCTGATCAAGTATATATATACTTTATAGAGTCTGCCCCGCCTCCTTTTGACTGTTACGCACATATTCGTTACAGCAAACCCAATGGACCCATGTACTTTATTTAAGTACGGGGTCTAAAAACAGTTATCAGTTTTCATTTTTGGTTGCATGGAAACCTGGAGGAAAAACCGATGATAATGTTGGTCAAAGATTCACTTGACTCTGGATTCGCTAGATGATATTTTGTACCGCATGGTACATAAAGTAGACCCTAACATATTAGTCCTCTTAGTCCTGTTAGTAGTCAGAGTTGTCAGATTCTGTTGTTGTTGTTCCTGCTGCTTCAATCGTCTGCCATTTGCTGTTTTGTGTTTTGCGGTTTTATTGGTTGCATTTGCAAATTCCATTTGCAAAATGATTGGAATTTATGCTTACAGATTAGATTCCCCTCGCAGAACAAGGCATCCCAATTCCAGTGATAACTTTCGCCCACTTTCACTGGCAGTTGGCTTGCTCTCTGGCCCTGCGGTTATTGCCTCAACCCGATACTGAATACCTCCTACCTTCGACTTCCCCCTCGACACGTCGTTGTCGCTGAATTCCTGTTTGGTTGCTGCCGCTGCTGTTATTGTTTCATGTCCCTGGACATTTTGGTGTGTGCGGTTGTGTGATGGCATTTGTCTTCTGCCGACTATCCTTCCTTTACCGTCCTCTTTCCCTTGCTCTCTATCTGTAGTGCTACTTGGCCTGCAGCCTTGGAAAGCGCTTCGGCCTGGCGTGGCCCCAAAAATGTTGCATTTTTGATTCGACATTCGACATTCGGTCAGTTTTTGCGTGACGTGCAACCGCTACGTTATATATGCCATATGCTCAACCGAATCCGTATCCGAATCAGTATCCGATTCAAATGTGGCCACAGGGATTGCGTGCCAGTCCATCTAGCTGGTCATGGTGAAAGCCTTCGTGCCAATGCTGCCATGTCAAAGTCGCGTCACCAGTGCGAATAAACGCCCCGCGATGCACAAATTAAATAATGACAGTCGCCAAGCAAAAAAAAAATACGGCTATGGACTTTATTTCACTTAAAGCCAAAAGCAATACCAACACCAGCGCCAACACCAACGTAGACGTCAACTTCAACGTCAACCGGGCGGGTCATTTCGAAACTATAACCATTGTAGTTGCAGCTACAACACACACACACACACACACATACACATTCAGTCACCCACATACTTGCATATGTACATTATACAATACAAACGCAGAGCGGCAAGTTTTCTAGTTTATGCGATGAAACTATGGGCGATCTTATAATTATGTTAATATATATATTTGTATTTTTTATTTATATTTATATTTGTAATTTTAAGTAGAAAACTCGCTTAACAAAGGAACGAATCACCACTATTTAAAAGTAATAATTTCGTTATATTGTAGTTTTCATGTATTTAAAAAATGTATTTTTAATGTGAATTTATTTATTTATTTAAATTTAATTTTTATATTATTAAGTTTTTCGGAAGAATTTTTTTGGAAGTATTAATTTTTAATCAGTTTTAAATTAATTTTAAGAAAACTTTTAGAATTGAATTTAATTTGAGTTGTTGCATTTAAGTCCTATTAAGTGAAAATCGAAACATTTTGAAATACTTAGAATAAATTCAACATGAAAATTTGCATTTTATTTGCATACCATAAAATATAAAGTAATAACCAGTAGACAGCTTTTGCTTGAAAAAAATTATTTATAATAAATTTGTATCATATTTTATTATTTTTTTGCATTATATTTATAAAATTATTTACATGTATTTATATTTTTATTTACTTTTATAATTCGCTTAAATCCCAAAGTTTCTTTCACATAAACCAAGCTTTACACACAGCATAAAATACACTCAAAAATACATACACACACACACACACACACATGACGATAGCTGGCTTACTCGCATAAGGTTACATATTTTTTAAGCCAATTTTACAGGCCACTGCCTAACAAGGACATTAATTGGTAGCTGCTGCAGCTAGCTACGGCTCTTCTGTTCACTAAAGCCTCGGCTATAGTCTCTGCCTCTGCCTCAGTCACAGTCAGTTCTCTCTGCTTCTGCCAGTAGGGCTCTGCCACGCCCTGTTACGGTCAGCGTCCAGTGTCGCCCACTTTGCGCGACACGGCCGAAAAGCGTAGTTAACTGTATGTGTTGCCATTCTCACTCTCTCTCTCTCTCTCTTACTCTTTGTGTGTATGACTGTGTGTGTGTGTGTGTTTTTTTTGCCAACTGGCTCCTTTTTCATGGTTTTTATTCACTTCAATATTTACTTAACCCTTTTTTGTGCGCTGTCGCTGCGAGTTTTAGCAGAAAAGTTGCCGTTGCCAAAGGCAGCAACAGCAACAGCAACAGCAACAGTGCCAGCAACAATTTCAGTGTTGTTTTTGCTCTTATGATTAAACATGCCTTTCGCTTTTGTTTAAGCTCGGCCAACTTGCCTTAAATATTGTATGAGAGTATGCGAAAGGCAACTGGGCGTTGAGTGCGATATGCAATGATGATGATGACGGGGAGGAGAGGCAGGGTAACGGGATAAGCATAAGGAAGGACAAGGGGGGCAAAGATGACGTGGAAGTGGGGGTCACTTTGTACCTGCGGCCTGTTAATTAGTTGGGGCTGCTGACTTTTGACGCTGCTCGACATATTTCGTTTTAGGGTTCAAGTGTTCTAGACGTTGTTGGACACACTTCAAGTCTCGGCATTGGGATTGGGATCGAGTCAAGCTCTACGACTGTTGCTGGCATGTAAAAGTGCGATTATAGTCGCATAATTATCACGCTGACATACCCATACACACACACACACACACACAGACACACACCGGACTCACACACGCACACTTACCTTTCTACAAAGGCCAAGAGGTAGAGAAAGTGAGAGAGAGTGAGAAAAAGTGCTCAGAGCAAATGCCAAAATGTAATTACCCAGCAAACAAACCGCAATTTCTCGGTACACGCACACCTGTACACCTATTCACACACACACACACACAAATGAATATATATATATATATACAAGCTAAATGGAAGTGAAAGTGGACACGCAACAAGCAAAACTGGGAAACGAGCCAAATGCCAGCACCTGGACTGGTCTGGTCTTCTCTGGGCTGTCCTTTCCTGGCCAACTGGCTACACCTGTCTCCACCTGCACCTCCTCGCACCCCAACCACAATAATGCCTCTCCATAGAAGAGGGAGGGGGTTGCTGCTGGGGTTTGTCATTGAAGGGTTTGCGTGTTTGACATGCGGCTTGGTTAAAGTTGGGTCCTTGTCGTTAGGTCGGCAGTTTGAAGGCGATATCGTTAATGTTGCCGTTGATTGTGCCCAGCACACAAGCACACACACACATTCGTATATTGCGGCTAAGAGCCCGGTAACTGCTCTCAGTTTAGTTCGTTTTTTTTTTTTTGTTTTTTGGGGCTTTAAGCTTCGTTATTTATTTGGCAATTGGCAGCCGTTTGTCGCCTCACTTCACGTTTCTCCCCTTTCGGCAATACAAATGCAATTTTTGCTCGCCGGCTAAGCGTATTTTGGTTGGGCTTTCATAACAACAACATGGCTAACAACATAATTCCAGCATAAACAAAAACAGCAGCCAACAATAATAACAACAGCAACAGCAACAACAACAACAGCAACAACAAATAATAACAAAGACAGACCAACACTGACAGCAGCAGGCAGTTAAGGCAAATACCAAAGGATGCAACGAGCGACAAATTGGGGTCTTTTAATTATATGGTGCCACTTGACAGACATGACGAGTAGTGTAGAAATAATCAATACAAGTAGCAGATAATCAGTTACTTTGTACTAGAAATGTGTGTGCGATGAAGAATATTGAATATCTTTAATGAAACCCAATTACATAATTTGCAACTACAAAACAAGGCTACTTAAATTAAATTAAAAACGAGATGGATTTATCGTATTTTTCAATGAAAATCAAGCAGTTAAGACTGTATTGTAAATATAAATTTATATGACGAATGCATATAGGAGAATACCCCATAGCTTTAAATGTTGCCATAAGTAAATAAAATAATATATATAGTTTTGATTGTCGGTATTTCTGTAAAATATCGATAGTTTCGTTAGACTATCGTGCAGTAAATAGCGAATGAAACAGAACTCTTCACATTGTGTTGATGATTATAAGTTTAATCGTGTGCTAATAAAGTTATAATGAGAAAATAGTTCACGGCATTAGCTTGGCGCTTTTGTTACTAAATTGTTGATTAAGCCGTTTTAACTAGGGTATTTCTGGATTCTGTTTCGACCAGCATGCTGCCATATAATGCGAAAATGTTCGCGCCCCGTCAGCTCACATTGCATGCAGTTATTTTGGTTGCCTCGGTTGGTTTTATTGGCTGCATCAGTTGGGACCCGACGCTGACAACGTCTGCTATTTATGTAGTCAACGTCACCAGTTGAGCCAGAGAGTGTGTGTGAGAGAGAGAGAGAGAGAGGGAGAGTCAGTCCACGGTGCAGTATTCAAAGTCCATGTCAGCATCACAGAGTTGAGTTGAAGCCCGTAACCGGAGTCAGAAACTGCCCGGAGCGATGTCATTACCAGTGAAATTAGCGGTCCATTGCACGGCCTGCGCCACATGGAGGCAATGCTTTTCCTGCTTTTCCAGCAACAACAACAACTACAACTACAATTGCAGCTTCAGCTTTATTCCGATTGTTAACAATTCTGTGGTGCATGGCCGTTGACGTTTATGATGTGTTGCTGGCTCATGTTGCTGGTGTTGTTGTTGCTGGTGTTGTTGTTGCTGGTGTTGTTGACTCGTTGTTGCGTGTGCTATCATTAAGTGTCGAAAATTTCATCAAACACATCAAAACGTATCACGTGCGGCTGCTGCTAGCAGTCACTGTTCACAGTCCCCTTCACAGTTCCTTCACAGTGCCTTCACATCACAGCTTGGCCATTGCCACGCCCCGTTTCAGTTTATGATTCTATTATTTTCACAGCAAATAAAAGAGAAACTGCGTATCATGACCAAGTGCTAAATGGGCGTCAGGGAAAATTGCAAAATGTTCTTGGCTGATTTTTTTGTTTTTTATTTTGCCAAAGCAGCCAAATTTAAACGTTCAAGGTGCTAGGGGCGAAGGGAGTCAGCTGAGAGGGGTTTACGTGGCAGCTGAGCACGTAAAAAGCGTTCAACCGGAACGTTGTGGGCAACATCTGCAAGGAAGTGTGGTGTGTGTGTGTGTGTGTGTGTGTGTGTGTGTGTGTGTGTGTGCGTAAGGCCAAGGAAAACGAATTTTCAAGCGCACGGAAAACTTTGCGCCATGAATCAAAGTTTAGTGTAGCATACTTTTTAGGTGCGATTTATATATTTCAAAATAAAATAAATGAAGGGCGTTCTCGTTTGCTGCTGCTTCTCACCCCCTCACCCCACTTTCAGCCCCTCCTGCTGCTTCCTTGCTTGCCATCAAGCCCAAAAGACAAAGCAGCTCTGTGGTTATCGAAGAGGAGCCGAAGGAGAAGTGAGAGGACGCTGGGGTGTTTGATTTAACTTTTGGGTGCTAACTTCTTTTTTTATTCACTTTTTTTTTTTTGGTGTTTGGGTGCCAATTCAAATTCCCCTCTCTGTTTTATTTCATCGCTCAGGAAATGCAAAAATTTACACTTGGTTAGCTGATTGATGAATGCATAAATGAAGCGTACACATGCGTTTTAACAGGGGACTCAAGCGTGCTCCATTAGTGGGATGGGGCAGGAAAGTTGGGGGTGGGGGTGGTAGTGGATTGCTGCTGAGATTGTTACTGCAAGTTGAGCAATTTGGCAAACTGTCGTAGCAACAGCCGAGTTAGAAGCAGCAGGTAGAAAAGTCACATGTGAGTTGATTTCGCTGTCCTTTCTACTTTCATTCCCTTTTTTCCCATTTCCCTGCGTTTCCCTCCGCTCTTTTCTTCACTCCTATTCATTTAACTCGATTCTCTTCTATTTCTTTTCCTTTTTTCACCTTCGAATTTCTTTGCCATGCTCTTATCCCACTTTTCCAAAATTCTCTTACCTTTCATTGCGCTTTTCCCCTTTTTTTTTATTTTTTATTTTCCACATTAGTCCAAATACTTCTTCGATCGAACCTCGCTTACGTCACAATCCATTGAATTTTTTATTGTTATGCTCACAATATGCAAATGTGATTTTTAACTTGAGAACGTCGCTCACATTTGATTCGATTTCGCTAATATATGTGAAGGGTAGGAGAAGAAGTAGGAGAAGGGGTAGGGGTAGGTTTATGACTCGCTGGGAATTATTCGCTTTAGCCGATTTAACAAATTAACGTTATTTATTTGACAGTGATTTGGGATCAGCCAATGCGGCGTATGAGTAATGTTCCAGCTTATGCCCTTAGAAGAGGGCAGGGGAGTGCGGGGAGGTGGGGCTTAATTAGGTACTATGTATGTCTCTATCTGCCATGATTTGTAAACATAATTTGGTTAGCGACCCATGAACATAAAGTCAAATTTATTGCGACTGAGATTTGTCCCAATGAATATGCGCCAGAAAAATGGCTCCGAAAGCGACATTGAAATGCTGAGTAATCTGCGCGGGTTATATGAGCTCCCCCCGAAATCCTTCTCTCCCTTCTGCTGTCTCCTTGGGCTGTTGTCCTGTGGCGAGTGTCCTGCCGTGCGAAGCAAATATGCCAAAAATGAGCCAAAATTACTTTTAATATGCGAGCCATCCTTTCAATGTTAGTATGTATGTATCTGTAAGTGTGTATGTGTGTGTGTGTGTGTATGTCTTAGACTGCTACTGACATTCAAAGATAAGTGAGATGTACGGAAAGTTGGCTGGCCATGGCCGATGGCTTTGTCAAGGCAGCGTTACTATAGATAGAAGTGGTGGATAGAATTGGAATACTCGTGTATGCACGAGTACTCGTACATGTGTATCTATAGTATGTAGTTCGTTAGGCGTCAGACGACAACATAATTTCGTAATTAATTTGCCAAAACACGAATGTAATTTAATAAAATTGCGCATACGCCACGTTGCCCGGACACGGACACGGACAGACAAGGACCATGAGACCGAGCTACCAGTTACCATCGTGCTACCCGCTCATTGTGCCACACACAGCAGCATCTTCATTTCCTGGGAAAACATTTAAGTAATTTATGCAGGGCCTTAGACAATTTGCGGCGTTAGCGACAACGATAAGGGGAATGAGAAGCTGGAGGACACTATATATACTCCTTTCTTGTACTTGTACTTGTACTTGTCCTTGGCTCTCTATGGACTGTGTCTGTGTTTGTGTCTGTGTGAATGTGTAAGCGACGATTATTTATGGTCTATTTTTGAGCATGCCACTAATTATGATAGCATTTGAGTCAACGTTTCGCTGGCAACTTGGCAACGCTTCCAATTACATGACGGAAATAAATCAGGAGGCGCCAAATGGCGTGGGCCACAAATCCATTGCTAAATCAACCAATGGCGCAGTTTCCTTGAATTTGAATTTGAATCGCAGTCACACCGCAATATCGATTTCGAGCTCGTCTCTTGAATGCCAAACTATTTTAGAATTGAATTCATTGGGAATACTTGTGAAAGGGTTTTAAATTTAAGAAAGCTAAAAGGCTGCCTAAGAAATAAATTTATTGAAAGTTAGCTAATTATATTTAGTTAACTCTCTTTCAAAAGGTGGCTATTTTTAGGTGGATTTTCTTTTAACAGCCTTTCCATAAACTAAAAATAACTTCTGCTATTAATTTTTAGATAATTATTTAGACCGAGAAAACATGTTAAAAGCTATGTAATGTGCAATCTATGTATTTTCCGTTCTTTCAGATGATTTCAGATATTAAACACAAATTAATTTCCACCATAATTTGACTGACTTCAGTTATATTTCACGTGAAGGAACCAAAGTGAATTTCCAATCCTTTGTTAACTATGTTGGTTTTTGGCTTGCCTTGGTTTGTTAGCGCTACGTTTGCCCGCTGGCGGTTAAATCAATTGCCTCAATTTGATAATATTTCAGCAGGGAATGATTATGACCCAAATCCCAATTGGGATTCCCCTCCTCACAATCCTGCTGCCTCTCCCTCCCGCTGTTAGACTGACCAACCAGCGTTTTGTTGACATTTCCGTCACCGCTTCCGTAAAAAAAAGTTTGTTTGTTTTTCTTGGCCATTCTCCATCCGCCTTCTTCATGCCTCAATCTCCGTTTGTTGTTAGGCTGGTGTTCTTTTTGCTACCATCTATTGCCACTTTACCATAGCCCATATGGCGTTGTCTTGTTATGTCCTTGGCAGCCACGTAAAAAGGATTTGGGGCAACGCATTTCGCATGCCTTAATGCCAAAAGACGTCGCATAAACAGAATGGCATGCCACGCCCCCTCGTAACCCCCTGCCGCCTACCTTACAGCCCCCTATAACGTCTTTGAATTACATTCCAACTACAACAACAGGAAAAACGCACAGGACACCAAAATATATATGTATATATAATTTTTTTTTTATATTTTGTTTGCCGCTTTTGCCGGTTTTCCTGCGGTTTTTCTTTTTCGCCTTCGGGTTGTGTGCGCATTTGGCGGTTTTTATGAAAAATTACCATGTTTTCTTCGCACCCATTCCCCTTCCCCCAGTTCATTACTTGCCATGGCATTTTTCCTTTTTCTTCATTTTCATTTTCAGTATTTTTTTCTTCTTTTGCAGCCTGGCAATTTTGGTATTTGACTTTTTTACGTCAGGCACTTGAGACGGATGACGGGGTGGGGGAGGTGGCGTCTGTTTAGGAAGGGGGTGTGCATGTGTGTGTGTGTATGGGTGTATGGGTGTTTGGGTGTGGGTGGCAGTCAACCAGTGCGCCACACACTTCCTCTAATGATGCCACTTATGTCGTGACGAAATTATTTATATATATACACTTTTTTGCAAATACCTAAAAAGCATGAAATGTTGTGGGGTATACCCGGTTTGTACTTTGTTCAGACTTAGCGTAAATTATAGTCGAGTATTGAAATGTTTCGTGCAAATTTAGAAGAGAGAAACAAATAATAGTTCGATGCTAATAACAACTTCAATCGAACTGCAATGTCACTTATAAGGTATATTATAGCCGAGTATACCCTGCAACATAGCATGGGGAAAAACAAACAGACGTTGTGTAATTTAATAATAATTGTTGTATATGGTTAATTCTTTAACAAGCTATAAAGCACTCACTATGAAGTATCTTTTAGTCGAGTGTATCCTGTTGTACTTAATTTCGTATATGTTTTTCTATACGTTTTCTTGTTTTGCGTCTTTTCTGTGTGGATTTCAGTCGCTTCAGCTACTCAACCCACATTAGCATTTTGCGTATTTTTTGGGAACATTTTTATTTAGATTTCTTTTTGCTCTAGTTTTTTGCTTATTTTTCTTGCGTGTAAAAATTTTTGGAACTGTTAATTGGCAGCACATAGCTTACGTGCTTATGCCAATTTTCATTTCCTTTAACAATTTCAGGCTATTTTCGTCAATTCTTGTGGCTAAAAGTGTTTCAGAATTTAGTTGAGTTTAGTAGAGTTGAGTTCTAAAGCGTAACGTTCGACACGAAGAGAAGCGAGGAGAACTGTAGAGAAGTATAGCATGTTAGATTCTAAATATAATCATGTACTATATATGTATATGTATGTATGTGTGTGTCAATGTACGAGTATGTATGCGGAATCAAGTTGCCGTAGCACACAAATGGGCCGGGGGCACTTACGGATTTGATTAACTGCTTCCGTGCGTCATCAAATTCGTTTTTTGGGCCCCGAGGTATAGTTCGCAGCTTCAACCTGGTGGCAGAAGGGTTCGAGAGATCAGAAACAGGTGCAAGTCCTACGAGCAACTACTCAATAAAACTCATTAGTGGTGTTTTGTCCAGGGCGTTGGCGTCGTCCTTGTTCCCCGGTTCATAGTCCATGGCTGCTCTTGCCGCCTGGCAATTATCACCAGCATGGTCCCCATTGACTTTGGCAATTGATTGCAGCCGTTGTCGATGTCGCTGTCGTTGTCGTTGTTGTTGTCGCGAGCTGCATCCTGTTACGCTTCATTCTATTCAGGAAATCGACAACGTCCACATTTTGGAGTAGCAGAGTACTAGAAGTGCTGCTGGCAGCGACAGCATCAAAAGTGCCGATAAAAATTTATAGCAAACTGATTTGAAAGTCAATTATCCTCCTGTGCGAACCCAGGAAGCAGCCAGTTAACTATTTGGCCCAGACGACGCTGGCAACGGCGTGCAAATGGGTTTTCTATGCAAAACTACGACATCTCCACTTCACTCCTCTCCAAGGCAGAGAGAGTGAGAGAGAGAGAGAGAATAGAAGGATGTGGAACACCTCTTGGCAGGCATTGCCTACCTTTTTTATGTTTTAGGTATTTACGTTTAGTTTTTGTCGTCAGCTGCAAATGCCCGCCAGTTGAATCAACACAAAAACTCTGTTTCTCAGTTTGCGCTGCTTTCCCTCAGGACTACTTCTGGTAGTGCTGCTAATGAAGACAGTTCTTCATTTGTCGATCGTTCGTTGCAGTCATTTAATTTCCCCTTTCTTCAGTCTGCCCTTTATTCTACTTCTACACTGAAAAAAAACAACGGTTTCTTAAATTAAGAATATTTTTATAAAATGTTTTATGTTTAAAATATGACATCTTTAAGAGCAAAATGAGTACAACAAATTACAATCAAGATGTAAAGATCAAGATCTAAAGATTTTTGGCTTCGAAGATTTTTTAGACGAAATTAACAGTGTAACATAATAGTTTCTAATTTTTTATATTATGGACATAGTAATACTTTTTTTAAAATTATTAATAAAAAATGGCCCAAATTTTTAATGTTAACTTTTATTTTAATCTTACGGTGCAACATTTATTTTCAACATTTTTTTCTAAGATTCACATGCTTTTCACAAACCAAGGACCAAAATTTTTTTATTTAGTGTACCTTCTTGATTCGATTACCTCAATTCGTTCACTGCTTATGTAGTTTTTCAACAGGATTCTTTTCGAGTATCATCATTGAATTGGGCTCCCATCCTGTGTATCTATGTCTATTCTGCATCTGTGTGCAGTTAATGAGTTTAATGGCGAGCAGCGAATTTGAATTGCTAATGCAATGCTCCCCTCACCTCCCCTCTCTTGGGCAAAGGAAATGGAAATACGAATGAAAAAGCAATAGAAATAGGGGCACCGACCATGAAATGGGAAGGTTTATAACTGTGTGCTCATGTGCTCGGCAGCACTGCTTTTATTCCCAATAAAAGAGGAAATTAGGTGTTTATCGAAATAGTACTCACTAATTGCAACCAGTCAGGCTGAGACTGATGCTACATAAATATATTTATCATCAATTTATATTCCAGACTGTGAATAGTTTGTGGTGTACTCGCACTAGTTTAATAGAAACACTTTGATTAAACTAAACATTTGACTGACAGTCAAAGTAATTATTGCGAAAAAAAATTGCAGAGCATATTTTATATTAATATAAATAAAATATTTAAAAATAATTAATTCAGTATTCAACTGGCGGGTTAGCTAGCATGATAAAACTATGCCTACCTAAATAGGGTTATATTCCATAAAAATAAATATTCACCTCTTTCTACTCTAACATAAGCAGCGATTTGTTTGACTTCTAAACTAAAAGCCCGAGCCTCCGATGACCCTAGATGAGACCCAGATGTTATCTAAAGCGTGAACAGCCCATTTGGTCAGTGTTCTGAATGAACTCTATGTTAGCTCTCTAATAACTATTGTTGGTTCCAATCTATTGCCCTTATGTGACCGCACACACATGCTACACCTGCGGTTGTTGGCCATGGCTAATGGCAGACAGAACGGCCAAGCATTACAGGTAATTTTGCGATACGCATCTCACAATTGTTGTCAAATTGCGAATGGGGGATTGAGGGAATGGGGAATGGTTATCTGGAGCCAGGACAAATAATTTAAATTAAATTTGAAGTAATGTTATTGTTAGCATTACCGTAACTGTTATTGTTATTGCTATAATTTTTTTGTCGTTATGTTGCGTGTACAGAATACCAACAATAAGAACAACAACTTTGGTTTATTGTTTTTCCATTTGCTGGTTTTGGCCTCAGATAGCATGCTTTGTCCTTGGACTTTCTCTTCCTCTCACTTTCATTTTTGCTCTCTAACATTCTTTCTCTCTCGCTCGGACTCTTCTTCTCTCTCTCTCTGTCGCTTCTGATGGTAATTTATGCGCTTAATTTATGATCTGTTGCATAGTTGTAGGCGCATTCATCAAGCGAATGAAGCGTATTTTAAACGATTATAGCGAATGTCTCAATGTTGTTGTTGTTACTGTTCTTGCGGTCTTCGGGGCGTCATAAAATTAAATTAAGCACACAAATTATTTTCATTTTAATTTTCATTAAATTTTTATGGGCCCCACATTGTTATATTGCTGTTGTTGTTGTTATCTCTGTGGGTTTGTTCAGTCTTTTTTCTGTTTTCTGCTTTTTTTGTGTCGCCGCAATTACGACAAACAAATAAAAAGCAACAACAACAACAACGCAAAGAGAAAAGCAGCAGCAATAATAATGTCACAGGTAAAATGGCTGCGCGACAACAAAATTTATGGGTCCATTGCTTGCAACAAGGAAAAAAAATCAGAACGAAAAACTGGGCAAATATTTAACGATTTGTGTAATTTTCTTGTTGCTACAAATAGCCAACATATGTTTTACAAACAGCAACAAATACAATACATACAGTGGCAATTGTGTATGCACTATAACAATAACAATTTAATGGGCTTAAACGAGTTAAAGCTTCAGCCACATGCAAAGCCAAATGATGTGGTCCCAAATCTCGAGTTGCCATTGCTGTTGTTGTTGTTGTTGTTGCTGCTGCATTTCAAGCAGTAATTCAATGTTTTATATACGCAATTATTTCTGCTTAATTAAACCACTATCGACAGGCCGGCCTCTGTGTTCATTTGCAACAAGCATATGTCGGACATAATCGGCTCGTTGTTGCAGACTTTCATTCGGGTCAATACTTTCAGTATGGATTGTTGTATCTGCTTTTGCTATTAACAAAGCTTCTGTCTAATTGATAGCCGAACTACAATATTTATTTATTTATTTAAAATACTTAAATAGTTGTTTTACATAAATATGAATAATTCTGAGCTTTTAATCCAGTTGCTGCTAAGCGTATATACAAAATAGTTAAGCCAATCTTCCCCCACTCACTATTCTTTACAAAAGGGTATTGGATTTTTCTTGTGAAATTAATTGAATAGAAACGAGAAATATATAGTAATAAAATGAATTGGTTCATAATGAATAAAAAAAATTCTACTGTCTGATGTTTTCTAAACGTGGTTCAGTATAAGATTTTCGATAGGGTCATGAAGTTCTTTAAAAAATCGATCTTTTATAGATAATCTTTGTCTCTTTACCAAAATGGAGTCTTCCTTTCTTTTGTTTTAATGTTTTCCATTTTTTCTCTTCCTCATCTATCCCAACCATTTTCAATTTCTTGCTTACTCGTAATGTCTATGGTTTCCTCACTCATTCTTGCTTTTCTCTCTATCATTATTGCCTCTATTTCTCTCTCTCTCTCTCTTTTTCTCTGTGTATCTCTATCTTGCTTTGTTTCTCCCTCTCTCTTTCTTATATTTTCTTACCCTCTCTACTTATTTGCCCTCTCTCCCTCTCTCTTTAAGTTTCTATAATTTTTTTGCATCTGAAACAGGCAACTTTAAAGCTCCTCACCAACGAGTCAAAATAATTTACCAAATACAATTAAGAGTTAATTTTCTCACATTTTTTTCGTCTAATCCACACACAGAAAATAGAAGTAATGAAGAGCAATGAAGAGTCCTCTTTTTTTCTCACTCTATCTCTTTCTGTCTCTTTCGCTTTCGGACTGCACTCAAAAACACCGCCAAATTGCGGAATGGCTTTTCATAAAGGATGCTGCCATACAAAAACACTAAAAATATGCGAGTGGCAACAAAAACTAGCACACATATAAACTTTTATATATATATGTATAGACTGCGTATAGGATTGCATTCACTGCATATATATATGTGTGTGTGTGTGTGTGTTAGCCATGAAGTGGCAGAAAATTTGCACTGGCACTTAAGTTATACAACATTCAAAGATGTTCTTTGTCCGCGACAGACAACGGCCATAAATTTTGCTACCCAGTGCCAACTATACAAATGCCATAGGCTTTTCAAGAGCATGCGGGAGGGGTTAGCGGAGAGGAGTGGTTTGGGGGAAGGGAGTTAGTATATGTGCTGCTTTACCTACTTGGCGGCGGACGGCTACGTCTTCAGCAATATTTTTGGCACATGCTCAACTAATAATTTGCCGTGTGCCAGCCAAGAAAGGAGCATAGAGTGGAAACCAGAAGGACGACAAGTGGGAAGGAACGGGAAGACGAAAGGAGCAGTAACAGGAGCAGTGCTAGTGCCAGTAGAAGAATCAGATTCAGACCAAAGCAATTCAACTATCACAAGCGAGTTTTTATGCCCTCTCTTGGCACTGTGAAATGGGTGAAATGAGCATATTAACTTGCTATAAATCTGTGACTCCTTGAGAGTGCAATGACAGTTCAGGAATAACAAAAATCTTAAGTGAATGCTTGGTATGCAGTTGAGATGTAGATCAAATAGTTAGAAAAAGAAAACGACCATCAACATGGTCTATAAAAGTAGTTATTTGAATGTAATTATATAAATTAATTAATATCTTACAATAGAGGAGAGCTAGAGGTACTAAGGACTTTAAGAGTCTAGATAGGCTAAGGAGCTAAGAATAGATAGGCTAAAGACTGAAGGACTGAAGAGGATAGAGGACTAGAAGAAGAGAGAGACTAGAAGGAGTAGATATACCAAAAAGGCCAAAGAGATTAGGGGTCTAAAGAGAATAAAGAATAGGGACAGAACGACTATAGGTACTAGTTAGACATATGATGAATTTTCAGGGACTAGAACGACTTGAGGCAAGCGAACTTATAAAAAATTTTAATCTTAAAACTTATGTTATAAATGTATATGTTTATTGCTAAATTTTAGCTCCTTATTAATTGTGAACTTTTTAATACTAAAAGACTAAATACTTTCACAATAAAATCTTGCTTAATGTCTTGGACTCCAATTTAAGAGTGCTCTAAATAAATTCGATTCTAAACGGATGCTGATTTGATTATTCCTTAACTCATTAGTGATCGCTTTTTTCCCCTTAAACACAAAATATAAATCATGGAATTTCTTATTGCCTTCAGAAATGTATATTCTGTAACTGTGCCCCACGCTCTGTGTATTTTGTGGCACGTTCCGTGTACCGTTTTTTTGTTTGTTGCCAGCCATTTATGGAAAATATCTCATGGCATCTGCTTGGCATCGCCTCCTGTAAAACAACAATTGCATATTGGGCGAAGGCTATTTGCTTCATTGGGCAGTGAGGGGGGCTCTGGTCGGAGGGGTGTTCAGCTGACAGGCCGCAAAACATTTCACTTGTAAATGTATAAAGGCTAAACGACAATGCCTCCAGTTGCCAGTTGCGAGTTGCTAAGATCCACCTCCAGTTGCAATTGTTGTTTGCGTTCTACTGCGAATCAAATTCAATGAAAATCGCGGCACCAAAAAAATGAAAAGCGAATGGAAAACCTAGGGATGTGTGTCGAAAAAAAACGCAATGGACGCCAAGATTTATGGGCAGTTTTGCACGTTCCTCATGTGTGAAAATCATTTGGCGGCAGGCGAGAAAACAGAGAGACTAAAGAAGACTGCAATGGTGCGAGAGAGGCTGAAGGTTTGAGGGAGGTAGGGGGATAGGGAGGAGGGGCAGCTGCCTTAGGCAGCCACAGCGTCGAGTTTATTTGAAAATAATGCAGCATTATTTATGGCTGAGGCGGCGGCTCGACTCTCAACTCTCATTGGCCAACAACAAAAGGAATCTGTGTGCAAGACAGATGCAGGCAACATTCAACTTGCAACGTTCACCATGCAACGTGCGACGCTATGGTCCTGGCCAGCATTGTGTGGCTAGTGCGGCATTGGCAACGGCGGCGGGATTTTCAATTTTTGTTTCGTGCATTTTCACATTTTCACAGTTTTGTGGTGTGGCAGCCGCACGAAAACAATCAACTGCAACAAAACTGAGGCCGACACACCGAGGTCCTTCGAGTAGGTCGAGACTGAGCTCCATGAGACGTAACATAGGATGCAATAAATGCAAGCCAGCACCGATGGCAATGTTTGCACTGCCATCGCCTCGATTGTTGCATGCAAATGCGGCATGAGGCACACTTGACACTAGCAATATTGTGGCACAAGTCACAAACACCGAAGCTTTATGGGCAACCGGAGTGGCCAACATAATACACTGACAGAATATGTTGGACTGGAACTTAATGAAGAAAAATAAGAAGGTTAATCGTTCTTTATTAATATTGTTTTTATTTAAAGTCTCTCTCTTACAGCTGTGCTAAAAGCTGTAGCAAAGAGAAAATTTGAGTTTTGGACCGTTAACATCAAAATGGTAGAGAAAAAGTTGTTCTATTAATTTGCTTTAAAGTTTAAACTCGTTATCAAAAATCTATTCCAGTGACTAACTAACGCATGTATAAAAAATATTAACTTGGGATGATAAGATGGGTATAAGTGGAGTATATCTTGAATATTCGTTAAATTCACTTTTTGCTAGAGGTTTAATTGGTCTCAAATTTATTTTCATTAAAAATCAAACCTGTTAGCAGCATAGAAACTTCTAAGTAAGCAACATCTGTAAACAATTTTATTGATTTCCAAGAATAAATAAATCATTTGTTTATCGCTTATCAGATATTAGAAACTTCCTTTTCGTGCTTCGTATATTCGTATTTTTTAATGCGATTTTCTTGCACTGTATTCGATTTGCATTTCAGTCGACTGAGGAGCTCGATGGCACTTAATGAGCAAAGACTAAGACTAAGCATGAATCGGATCTAAAGTCGTAGCCTGAGTTCGAGCAAATAGTCGAGTTAAATCGAAACAGAAAACAAAAGCCCACACGGCGTATGAGTAACAACATGAGAGGCCAAAGGCCGCACAGCTGACGCTCTTCCCTCGGCAGGCTTATTAATGCGTCGTGCCTTAAAAGCAGCGGAAACGTATGTGGTGGCATACCCCACTCCCCCACTCCCCCACTCCTCCACTTCCCCGTATCCCCAATCCAAAGCGACAGCTGGCAGTGTCTGTTGGATGTGGTGCTGTTAGAATCGTAGCCACTGCGATTTCATTTCCGCCAGTTGTTTTATTGGTATGCGTATGTGTTCATAGCCAGGACTTAACGTAAACCGAATAGAATAGAATAGAACAGAAGCAGACCAGAACAGGGAGAAACAGAACAGCAGGTGTTTATGTTTGTGCTTTTAATTAAAAGCAATTTACAATTTTCTTTCATTTGCCTCTGCCTTAGAAATCAGAGCAACAACAATAACAACAAGGACAACACATTCAAGTGGAATGCCATACATACACACACACACACACACGCACACTAATACACGCACACACACAGACAATCCTCAAGGTCTGCCTGGGTGCGTATCTGATGGATGCGTTGCAATTAGTGGCCTCAGATTGCACATTTAGCATGCGAATTTGAGGCCGTAACTATTTCAAGATACGAATATATTGGCAAATGTTCTTCTGGGCCCCCAGTTGGAGCGTTTGTAAGATGAGCTGCCATTTCGAGTAATTGCTAACGATAAAAATATGATGCAAGCAACTCTGACAACAACAACAGGCCTTACTGTCTATCAATAACTAATCGGTGGCAAAAGCAGAAACTCAACTCAATGCTAACGGCCACCTGAATAATGGGTACATAATTTTATTGCTATGCCAGCAGAATTTTCTACTTAGTTTATTATAGTTCTTCATCATGATGGTTATTATTTACTTTCAATTGGGTTGAGGCTATTGAAATTTGAAATATATATCAGAGAGCTGAAGCAACTTTCTGATGTAATCTATCGCTTCGGAATTCAGATGGTTTTTGGCACAAAATTTTGCTGGTTCCTTAACTAGAATACCGATTTGTGTGATTTTTCTGACCGAAGGAATCAAATTTCCAAAATCTCTGCATCAATTAACACTCGTCTAGAATTTCGGGGCTATGAACTACGAAAAAAAAGTTAGATTTTGCACTATTTTGAACGCAGGAAAATTTTGATAACAAGTATACTTGTATTTTTTTTTTTTCTCTTTCGAGGAGCTCCACTCCTTATTTATACTTGGTTGTGTTTATTTTCTATTATTTTCATTTTCTTTATCGGTATAGTAATTATTAAAATTATCTTTATTATCAAAGCTATTAATATTAGTAAAAGGTCAATTTGACATTATCCATTGTCTAACTAGACGTATAACTTTGTTATGTAAAATTCCTTCCATTTTTAAAGTTTTCAACATTATATATATATTGAGAAAATGATCCAGCTCTTTTAAAATTTTTTTAAATAATTTACTGCCTTGCATTAAAAGTTTCACATTTTCTTTGATTGTCAATTACTCTCTCAATCTCTTATTCTGCCAGTCAGCAAAAATAGGAAAATAGATTTTATTGTATGATTAGATATTTCCATTAAACGCCTTGAAATTTGTTTTTTTTTTGTTTATACTGAAAAGTCATTGGCATATCAACCGCATAAATTCATCTTACTCCTGTCAACTTTCATCTCTCTTTCCCTAGTTTATTCGCCTTCTCTATTTGGCTTTCTAGTTTTCACTTCCAATAGCTTGGCAAAATCTCTAGCTGTGATTTTATGTGCTGTTTTTGGTTTCGGTATCCGCAAATTTATTTGCCTGCAGTGCAGAGAGAAGTAAAAGTTTTTCTACCTTCTCTTTTTCTCTCTTTCGGTCCATTGGCATTGGCTCTAGGTGTGTGTGTGTGTCCAATCTGTGGCACCTTCAAAGCTCACACCTGACACCACTCAGTCTTCCCCTCCCCACTCATCCCTCTTTTTCATTTTACAGTGAGAGAAATTGTTTGGCCTTGCCATCCGTTTGCATCGTTTGGCGCGTTCGTTCGCCTTTTTTACTCACACACACACACACTCTCTGACACACACACACACAAGCAGCATTTATGCGACGTGCAAAAAATTTTAATGCGTTTCTCGCCAAAATGTTAAAAAATGTGTGTCACAAGTTGGAATGCCAACAAAAACAAAATGCCAAACTGACTGCCATTTGCAATGCGTTCGTGTGTGTGTGTGTGTGAGTGTGTGTGTGTACGTTCTTGAATTTTGTCTCGTCTAGAACTAAGCTAAGGCTTTTGCTTATGATGATGCCCTGGCAATGGCAACAGTTGCCCGAAAACTCGTACATAACAAAAGTATCACGTACTTGCCCAAATCGCACATTTTACATGTGTGAGAGACATCTGTATGTGTGTGGTCGCTCGAAAATATCTAGGTATTTATTACTCATACGCCCTGTCGTCGTCATCAAATCAGCTGTCGATTGCTTTAGGCAAGGGCAACATTTGATTAGAATTGTCAACGGTGTTGCACATTAGCAGGCATTTGACGCATTTTTTTTTTGTAGTTTAGTGGCTGCCACAATGGTTGGTCAGTAGCGACATGTTGCTGCCACGTACTTGATTGCAGTTTCGATTCGTTACGCAAGATGCGCACAGTCAGTTTATGTTATATGAATAAGCTGCCGTTGCCGCATGCCATGCTGCAAAAACAAACAAAGCCGCACAGCAGCCAAGAGACAAATGCATGCCACATACTACTTATACAAACACACACACATACACAAACACACACACAGACTGCAACTCCACGAGTCGACTGCAATTGCATAACAAACAGTTGGCTGTTGTAACGACAAATATGCGACGCATGCAAATGACTGACTTACGGTCAGAAAGAGATGGCAACTAAGTGCTAGAGTGAGACAGCAATTACATGGAGAGTGCTACTGCTTGGATACTGTCTGCACATTGGTCTACAATATTTCCAGCATATCTATCAAAACTCTTAGTATTTTATGCAAATAAATTAATAAATTAAATATAAGGCAACAAACTGCAAACAAAGTTTGCTTTTTCCCTTACGAGTGAGCAATTTATCTTTTTTTCATGAATTTGCAGTTGCTACTCAAAGATAAATTACGAAAACCATTGCAAACTGTCAAATCAAAGTTATTAGTTGATTAAAAATGCACGAAAATTTGTTTGTTTAGGCAAAGTATTTGCATTGTACAGAAATTTTATATAGTTACACTGAATCTCAGTTATTTCTATTTCAAATAGATCCAAAACAAAAGCGAGTAACCGTTTATTGATCAATTTTATCAATTGAATTAACTTCGTATCTTGTTTCGGTTTCCTATAAATTGTATAAAGCCCTTATTATTCTTTACTGCATTTTGTGTAATATTAATAAAGTTGGTTTTGTGGGAATTGTTTTCAATACAACTGAAAATTTTGCCAACTATATTTTTATTTATTTTTCTTTTTATTTAATTAATTATTAGTGTATATGGAAGTTGTCTATAAATTATAGAGATGGACACCGTTATTACTCAAGATCTATTACAGGAATTGTATTCATCTTATTTCTATGTGACATTTTAAAAAATTCACTTTAAAGTTGCAAATATTTTGAAGCTTCATTGAATGAGGTTGAGGATTCTTGAAAAACAGTTCGTTATAAATAATTGCAACTATTAATAAAAGGAAATATGTAATAAGTAAATAAATTGGAAAAGTTTCTTTAACTTAATCAAATTATTGTGTTTTTCTCTCCTTTTCTGTGTTAACTTCTACCATATGCAATTGTTAAATTAAATAAAATGTATAAATTGTTATTTAGAGGCCACTGTGCACTGTGGTTGCTGCAGGTTACAAGCAGCATCGCCTCGCCGTCGACGCCACATTCCGATAAAATGCAAATCCGGGATTACTTTGTCGTTTTGCTACGAAAGCTGCCCCAGTCGGAGCAGCAGTTGCCACCTCCCCAAGCGCCGCGTCGTGGCTGCCACTGGGTGGTGCTGTTGGTGGTGCAACTTCTCATGCACGGCAGCGAATTCGTATGCAATTCGTTTTGCCACAATTGATCCTTTTCATGTCGCTAGGATATAAGTACATATGCGAAATTGCATATCTTTGTCGTTGCCTCGTTGCTTCGTTGGTTGCCTTGTTGCCAGGACTGCTCCTTTAGTCCTTTAGCTTGCTCCCTTTGGTTCGTGCAAGTCGCTGGGGGGATCGCGTGCCGGAGGAATGACGATGACGATGACGACAACGACAACAGAGTCGGTTTGTTGGTTTGCTAGCTTCGTTTGCATTGTTTGGCCCAAATATTAAAATGCTTGACTTACAAATTTAATGGCGCAATAATGGTGCGCACGCCGCATATCCGCCGCGACACCCCACGGGGCAATGCCACAACCTCCAACCTCCCACCTCCCACATCCCACATCCCCCATATAAGCTGCAACCTTGCAACTCCTCCCAAGCCCCAAAAGGCACGTATGTGCAGAAGGCGACATGTAAAAACATGAGAGCACATGCACAGCACTGGGACCCAAGAGCTTGAGTTGATTTTAAATTTAATAAAGTGCCACACATCGACTGGGAGAGAGACTTTGTCTCCTATGACCTTAAACTCTAACCTCTTTTGACTTTACTTGAAGCATTCTAATTTAACATATTATATTTCTCATAAATGCCCTTAGTCGTTTATAAATCGAATGTCCTACTGTGTGTGTGTGTGTGTGTGTGTGTGCGTGTGTGCTTATCCAGACTTAACCCTCGCCAGCCCCTTATTCCCCACCACATTAATGCTGCCATTGCCCTTGGCCATAAATTTTCCAGCTGTTTATGGAGTTGTGTGTATGTATGTGAGTGTGTGTGTGTGTGGGTTGGCCTGGCAAAAAGCGAGGCGATTATTGTCATTAGTCTGCCATTATGTGCTGGCCATCAACTTCAGATGCTGTCAATGAGAACGACAACGAGCATGAGAATGGTCTACACGTATATATGCTTTAGGAGCAGCCCCAATGTTGGATGAATAGAACTGGAAAAGAACCAAGATTGTATGGCCATTGATTGTGTGCTGTTCGAGCCAAATTATTGTTAGATTTTTGGCCACACAATGCGCTAAGAGCATCAGGCGGCATTCATCACGCTGTGTGGCATGTGGCAAGTGGCAAGTGGCTGGAAGCTAACCACAGTCCTCTGAAAGTGAGCTGCATCTACTGAAATCGGACTATAGTAATTGTAAGTGGACTTAAATTGCACTACAAGAATACCAGCAACATGCACCAACAGCATGTCAAGTTTCTGTCTCTGGGTTGCATTCGGTTGTACAGGCAACAGACAACATTGCTGTGGATTAGAGCCCAAAGTGGGAGCTGTGTTTTTGAAAAGATTTAAATACCACTGTCTGTGGTTTTCAAAGCAATAAGATTCGTTTATTATGTAACTTTATTTTGTGGACTCGTTTTTAAGATTTAATTGAACCTTTTTATCATTTCAGCGATTAATTTTTAACATTTCACTTATAATCTTTTGTATTCAATAATTTCTATCGTTGAAATAAATAAAAATATAACTAAACAAATAACTATACAAACTAAGCAAATTTTCTGCTGACTAAGAATTGAAATTATCCTCAATTGTATTTAAAGGGGTTTCTAACATTATCGATAGTATTTTCCTACAAAATAAGAATAAAAAATGTTATAAGAACAAGTGTATCTATACTTTAAACATAAAAAAGTAGTTCATAAAATCAATTCAAGCAAATGTCATAAATTTATCCTCAGTAAAAGTATTATAAATACTGTTGGCTATTAAGACAGAAGACGATCTGCTTTGGCAGTCAGGTGGATTTGGTGTATTTTAAAGATGTCAATCTACGCAGTTCAAGCACACAATATCTTTTTTATGCATAACACGTGTATTTTTATCAGGTAATCAATCTAGCATAAAAGTTTTTTCAGCTTACGCGTAAAAAAGCACAAGTACATAAAAATAAACTATTAATTGTACTGCAAAGCAGAGGTAAGCAGAGACAGACGAATAAAATTTGTAGCACTATTCAATATTACAATCGCATTTGAAATATTTCCCTCGTAAATATCTTGGTTTTCTTGCCATTTATTTGCGAACCTAATTGAAAACGCATAGATTGCTGTGTTCATAATAGTCTCGATTATTTATATTTCTGTTGGCGATTTATGATTAAAAATAAAGTCCTTTGACGAGCATACATTTTCATATTCATTTTCATTACCAATTCCATTTCCACCTCCAATTCGAAAACAAAACCGATTTCCATTCACAATCAGCAAGCGTAATGAGAGAAATATGATTAATGTGCGGCATATAGAAGAAATTGGCTATTATATGTATAGAGAGTGTGGGGGAGGGGGTTCTGTGGAGATTACCGCCACTAAATCCTGGTTAAATGTTATGCTAACTGACATCGCTTAATGCCAGCTGCAAATAATTGCGCTTTAATTCGGCTCATTGACATTTTTACAATCAATTATGCGAATCGAGTTGAGTCTGAAGACGAAGAGAGTGGTGAAGTAAACGACGGGGAGTTGACAAACATTTATATGAATTAGCATATGTCAATATTTGTTAAATTGAATTAACGCCAAGTGCGACTGTCTGTGCGTGAGAGTATGTATCTGTGTGTATCTGTGAGCAACAGTAGCTGATTTTGGTTGGGGACTCCACCCCATTTGTTATCATTAATTAAACGACAAGGCATTGAAATTTATTACACGCGTAGTTGACTATGGAGACCGCCCATTCCACATTCCCCCCACACACGTACACCCACATGTGTGTGTGTGTGTGTGTGTGTGTGTAGACAATGCCTGCCAGAAGTTGTGCCTTGAAACTTTGAGACATAAATTGAGGCAATTGTTAAAACTAAAACCCGCAACGAATGAAAATTTGCGTACTTTTGGCTCTTGGCGGGTGCACGAGTTGAGTTGAGAATTGTTGTAGAAAAAGTCGAGAGTGCGTGCGTGTCTGTTTCTCATTCTCTCTCTCTCTCTCTCTCTCTCTCTGTGTGTGTGTGTTAGCTTTGAGTATGCTGGTGTGCGTACTCATGCGTGATTCCCACAATCAAAAACTTAACTGTCTTACCATAATTGCGTGCACTTGTCTGTGAGTGTGTTGGTGTATTTAATGAAATTTTATTCGAGCATTCCAACTATGCCTGCCCCGCAAGGCCTTCCTTCCTTCTCTCCAAACTCTTTTTGGTTCTCGTTCTTCCAACCAACTGACGATACACTGATACAAATTTGGCATTCTTAACGTTAGATTGAAATGTTTTTATTTATCATATCAAACTTATCATATCATATCATTTTATTTGAACCCATTGAGGTATAGTAGGATACTGGATACCATAGGCAGATAAAGTTTGTTTTTAATTTGGGATCGGACCACTATATCATATAGCTGCCATCGGAACGATACATCGAATAAGAAGTTTTAGTATAAAAAAGTTTTTTGTTTGTTGAGATATCAGAACCAAACTGATAGAATATGCATCTGGGCTGGTATTATACATCCTGACCAAATTTGGTTTAAATCGGTATACTATATCATATAGCTGCCATAGGAACGTTACATCGAAAATGGAATTTTAGTATGGAAAAGTTTTTTTGTTTGTTGAGTTATCAGAACCAAACTGATAGAATATGCATCATGGCTGGTATTATACATCCTGACATCTTAAAATCGGTCTACTATATCATATAGCTGCAATAGAGACGCTCACCCAAAAATTAAGTCTTAGTATGAAAAAGTTTTATGTTTTTTGAGAAATCTTACCCATCTGATAGACTCTGCATTTAGCTTGGTTTTGTCCATTCTGGCCGAAGTTCATTGAAATTCGGGGAACTATATTATATAGCTGTCATATGACCGATCGTGCTCGACTGTAGCCGCACCTGACCGCGAGCGAAGCGAGCATGAGGCGAAGCTCCCTTGTTTTATCTTTTAATGTGCAATATTAATTTAAAATAATAATATAAGATATGAACATTTTAAGTAACTAATTCAGCTAGTTATATTTTGATCACTATCAAATATACAGTTTTCTTTGTTTAAAAAATTTAAAAAATTATACAATTTTAATTATGAACTTAAAAATATTTGTATCTTAAATATAATATAATAATAAAATAAAATAAAAACTTTATTTAAGTGTTTTTATTAGCATTAAAATTTGGTGTTTCTCATATAACGTGTTGATAGATTTTTCAATAAAACTTTAACAAAAATGTAATGAAATTTTGAATTAAAAAATGCTTCAAATTTATAATGATAAAATCTTAATTAGTTGCTTCATTTCAAATGACGAAAAATATTCAATAATCATTATAATTTTGATACGTGTAGATTATATTCAAACTAATTATTTTTCTACATTTCAGCATACGTATTTAAGTGAACTAAATAACATTTAGGTACGTTTCTTTTTAACAGTGTAGAATCCCAGCTAGTCTCTACTTTCATTTTCTGCGGTTACTGCACCCCCTCCCGTTTCTGCACCAACCACCCGCACCGCTTTCAAGAGCAACTTTTGTGTACATGCCACACACATTTCCATACGTTGCCACTGAACTGCCGCTGCCCCATTCCTGCTCCTATTCTAGCAACCATCCGCCCCCGCCCCGCCCCTATTCCCCTTTTCTTCCTTGGCGTTGCTGCCACCCTGTCACTGCCACTATCACTGCCACACCCACTTCAAGCTGCGGCTTGTGTCGTATGTCGTCCTCTTGCTGGTCTACTTAGGTCTAGGTGTGTGCGGCACCAGGGTCGAGTTTGGTGTCTAAGGGTAAGGGTAAGGGTAAGGGTTATGCTTACGTTTACGGTTATGCGGCGCGTTCTGGCGCAACTTTTGCTGCTCAATTAATAAAGCAAGTCGAGAGGAAGCTGCTAATTGTGTGTGCCATCGCAACTTTCAGAAAAACTTGCCCAGCCCCAAAGCCTCAGCGGTGTCAACAGGCGACAACTTTACACGATTTCTTGTATGTATTTGTTGTATGAAGAGGGTATCAAAGACTGTGTCTGATTGTGGGTGTAGTTCTCGTCCTGATTCCAAGTTGTTTACTTATTTTCTTGTTTCAAATGGTAGGGAGGATAGAAGGACGTTTACTTTGTCGATTGCCGGGTCACGTTGACTCGATTTTCGGTACAGTTTAACGCGTTTACTGTCAAATAATGAAATTGTCTGCTGATTTATTTGTTGACAGCGCAGATGTTGCTTTTATTTTCAATTTTGATGCCACACTGCCACGTTGTCCAGAGCCCCATCTTCAGGCCGCATTCATCCATCCATCTGGCCGCAAACAATGCGATAACAACAAATCAATTCAACGCAAGCTGCCTCAACTAATAAAAAGCCAACTCAGACCCAGACTCAGACTCAGACTCAGACCTAGACCCAGATCCAGATTCAGACCAGGCCATTGAGTTACTGCCTGTGCTACCACAATAAAAAAAAAAAAAAAGTAGAAGCCATCTAGTTCGTGCATGTAACTGTATCTATGTGCATGTATCTTTGTATCTTTATCTGAATCTATAGCGTAGCTGTTGCTGTATCTGCACTCGTAACTGTGTGCAAAATATTCCCATTGAAAACAAATAAAGTTGTTGACGATTTCATAAAATCGGTGTGGGTGTGGGTGGGGGTGTGGGCGTGGGCGTGGTCAGCTCCGCTTTTAGCAGTGGCACAAAAAAGTTGTTCTAGCATTTCATAGTCAGCATTGCCATTTAGAATTCGATTTATGGGCTTCTGTGTGAGTTGCTGTTGTTGTTATTGTTTATTGCCATTTATGTTGTTGTGTTTTGCTATTGGAAAATGTTTGAGTATGTTTTTCAATGGAAAAGCTACTCTGCACTAATAAACTGACACCTCGTCACTTTATTCTCAATCATTTCAATTATGCCAGGGGTTAATCAATTTGATGCCCTGTTGCGCATTCCAAAAGCTTCCCCTTTAACGCAACGGTATACGAAGGTATTTTTCAATTAACTATAGGGTATACTAGACTGAGTTAAACATTAGCATTCTTTGTACATACAGTTTTTACATTTATTATAAATTTATCTTTAGCAGTGATAAATATTTTCATATATTCCAAAATATTTGTACACTTTAATATCATTTAGTGGAAGAGCATCAACTTGTTGCATAATTATTTTTAATATCTGTTCTTAAAATATTTGCTTTATTTTACAGAAGCATCGAAAGAGATGATTACTTAAAATTAATACAGTATACATATATATAAAATTATATTAAATACACCTGGATATATGCATACAGATACACACAGTTGTGAAGTTTCGCATAAATGTTATTAAAACCTGAAGATTTCTTCACGTAGATAATTTCGCATACAAATTTGCATTTAAATGCGTATTAAATCGCACAGAAAATGCAATAAGAGGCATGCACACAAAAGAGAGAGAGAGGAAGTCAAAGAGCAAAGAAGAGAGAGAGAGAGAGAGAGAGAGAGAGAGAGAGAGGGAGAGAGAATGTTGAATGGACTGTGAGACAGACAGAGATCTGGCATATGCAGAAGCATACATATCATTTTATATATATATATATGAAATAAGTATATATACGAGTATGTGTGTGTTTATAATAAATACGTGAATATATGTGTGTTTGTATGTGTGTGGCTGTGGCTGGGGCAAAAGATTAAACGCATGCTTTGCTCTGCATAATTGTTGCATAATGAAGTGAAGGATATGAAGGATATGCTGCCATGCACACACCCCTCACTGAATATATTTATATGGTTTTCGGAGGCTGACCATGGCTCAGCATCAGGGTCCTGCTGTTGTTCAAGAGACTGTAAACAAAAATCTCCAGCGACGTTAATTAAATTGCATCGCATATGCTATTTTGGTTGCATTTTAATTGAATCGGATTTAAGAATAATGCCCAAAGTCAGCAATAACTTCCGGAGCAGCTTGTTGTTGCCTCATGTGGCATACACACCGTCAGTGTTCTCCGTGTGTGTGTGTGTGTGTCTCTTGGGGAAAGGCAAACTAACCTAACGCATAATGCAGTTGAAGCTGTGCTGAACTGAGTCCGGATGGGCATTAAGTTCATGAGCAAAGTTCCACTTCCTCAGCCCTCTTCTCTTACTCTTTCTGCTCCTCCTCTGTTATCTCTATCTTTGACCTAGCAAAAGTTAAGTCCAGCAAAGTTTTTTGCCTTGCTTCATCATTGCGCCAGCGAGAGAGTTTACCGCTGGGATCTTTGAGGCTAGCTGGAGCTCTAAAAACCAATAATAATTTCCGCATTCTTCCTGTTTCTTTCCGCCATCCACAACAGCTGCAAGTGCAACGGGGGAATTGAGCCAAAGATTTAGTTGGCCAGCAGCAGCAGGCCAGGGCTAGAATCGCAGTGAGACAAACAAATTGAATTGGCTACGCTTCTTTGACTTGGCTTGTTTGACTATTGGCTTTGGCTCAACACACTTGGCTAATGTGGTTATGTAAGCAGCCGCCGGCCGAGTTGATTGCCAATGCAAATAGTATTGACAGAGGGATGCAGCGGATACATAATGGTATTTACAACCAGAGAGTAAGAGAATTTGTTGATTTGCTCTTGTGGAGAATTATATGTATTACAGACGTGTTCAATTTGAAAGCATTCCAGCTATTTTATTTATTTAACATTCATGCTGTTTTTAATTTTATTATCGACAAATACAAACAATACAGAGTGAGTGAATGGAGTGAGTGTCGAGCTTAAATCGCAGTCAATTGACTGCCTTGCGGGCTGTGTACAATTTGCATTTTCAGCTTGTAAACAAATCGAAAAGCAATTAAATTATTTAAATAAAAACAACTGGCGGCCCAGCCATTCGCACAATCAGCGTCAGGCTCAACATAATGAGAATTCTGAATTAATAATTACGCATACGACGCGTGTGTCGCCCACGCCCAAAATGACTGTTGCAACTGGCAACAACTAGAGATGGTCTTCTTCTGCACCGCGATAATGCACATTAAATGTAGCAAATTTTGTCCCATTTTAATGATCGCCAATTAGCACAGATTATAGGAATAATTGTTCAACATCCAGTAGAACTTTAAGAGCTTTCTACACGAATAAACAAAAATAAAAACATTTGAAATATGAAATATTTGCCAGCTCTATAAAAGCGTAACATTAAAAAAGGTAAATTTATTGATATTATTACACATTAATTTTAATCTTAAACTCTTCTCTCTTTGCTCCAAGTACAGTGCAATTATTTGCGTAAGAAATTCCCTTGTTATTTTGTTGAATGTTTAATCAATAATGGAATGAAAAATGAAAACACCTAATTGTTATTCTGCATACAAAGATATTTTTTCAGACAAAAATAAAAAGTATTCCGTTTTTACTCTCCATTTGCATTTGGGACTCTGTGTATTTATTTCTTCGGAGAGAGAGAGAGAGAGAGAAAGAGAAGGGCAGTAATGTCAGCTGAGCAATTACATTATATATGCTAATGCGTTTGCAACTTCTCTACAGCGCCTTCAACTCTGCTGTCAATAATACTCATACGCCCAGTTGGGCAATCAATGTCAGTGCTGCCAAGTCAGTAAGCAGTGCACGCACACACTGCCACATACATACACGTGCGAAGAGAGACATACGTAATCCTTATCAATTGTATTACTTCCGGTCAATACTAAACACTGACATATCCTATTAATTTCATAAGCAATTGAGTGCAAAACTGTAAAGCGCAGAGTCAAGAGGAGGCAGGCAGCCTGCAGGATACGCTCAGTCCTGTTGTTGCCAAGGCTGCCAGGCTGCCGTGTACGTGACTCTTTTTTGATACGATTGAGCGCTCTTACAGGACATTGGCTGGCAATGCCCAAGGACGCGGCTTCTGCGGAAAAGAAAAGCTCAATACTCCACGAAAATGCTTTGGAGAGAGAAACCAATCCAGCAAAATCGAAAATGGCACATTGTTCACGTGCCGTTGGATCCAACCCCCACCCCCTCCTTCATCACTCCTTCCCTCTTGCCAGACTGCTTCTGATTGTACATTTCGCGAGATTACTGCAAACTCTCATTATTACAAACGGAAACCCGGAAATGAAGTGGCTGCCAGGATGCCAAGGATTTTGTTGCCTCTCTTTCACTCTCTTACCATCGCTGGCGATGTCTCTTTCGCTCATATCAATAACTAAGCAAATTGTTTGGCCAACGCGCGTTCAGACACATACTTTAAATTCCACAGCTCCCGCTTTTCGCACAGCTTCTAATGTTGTTTTAGGAGAACAAGAACTTTTTTAATCTGTCCCAACGTCGCTGCCGACGTCGTTTCCGATGCTGCTGCTGCTGCTGTTGCTGACAGAACCAATTAAGCGCAACCAAATACACCCAGAAACAAGGTTGAAATTCCAGCAATTTCGTTGCGCATCGCTTGGCCAAGCATTTCATTTTGATACCAAACTGACATTGGCCCATGACGATGGGGGTCAAAAGGGGAGGGCACTTTGGTTACCAGTTTTTCGGGGTTGCCCCAAAAGTCCGCAATCAGCAATGCCCAAAACCCATCGTATGTGTGTGTGTGAGAGTATGCTATGGCCAAGCCAGTTCTGGCCATTTTGTAAAACGTCAAAAGCGTTAAACGTAATTGAGCTGCGCGCTCAAATACAAATAAATAAATACCGTTGTCGTCATCGACTGCTCGGGGTTGAGTTTGTTGCTGCCACATTGTCTGCTGTGCTGAAAGTAAAAATGTTATTTGAAATGTTGCAACGCCATCAACAACTACAGCAACACCAAAAGCAACAATAATAACAGCAGCAACAGCAGCTGGCCAAAAATTGGTATTTAATTTTCAACTCAACTTTCAGTCCACGGGGAATCGAATCAACCAGCTCAACTGAACGCAGCGCATCGCAATACGCAACGGTACATTGGGTCACTTGCCACTTGCCACTTTTCGCTTGCCACTCGGTTGCCGTTGCTGCTGGCTAGCAATTTGCCACATTCCACAAAAGCTGGCCAAATATTTTTGAGCTTTGGCCAAGGCCAACAATAAATGAAAAGTGCGTGAAAGGCGGACTCATCATTTCTGCACCTCTTGCCTCAACTCTCTCTTTGCCACACATGCACACACACACTCACACACACACACACACATATATTCGGTGGCAGCAGCATTCGTGTTGCGAACTTAATGTGTTTTTCATTTAATTTCAGCATTTTCTTTTCTCTTTTTTTTTGGGCATGTGGTAAACAAATTGGCTGGTGGCAAATGGCAAGTGGCAAGTGGCAACTGACACGTGGCAGTTGCTGTATGCCCTGTGCTAATTATTTATGCAAATAACTCATACATTTTCGATTAGACAGCACTTAATCGAGTTACTAACCGGGCTAAACAGCAACATTATCTCCATTCGATGGCAATGCAATTGCGCTGCTCTCTCTCCCTCTCTTGCTTAATTTGTCGCTTGCAATAACAATAAAGCAAACAACAACTACAAAAACATGGTTCTGTGTGAGTGTGTGTGTGTGTGAGTGTGTGAGTGTATGTGTGTGTTTTCTAACGTTTGCCTGGCGGGCGTATTTAAGTGGAAAATAATGCATAAATTACCCCCCAACATACTTGAGTGTCTGAAAGTCTCTCCGAGTTTAGCATAACTTATCGCATATCCTATTTAGATGACAATACACACACACACACACACATACACGTGCAGTCTTATTTAATTAAATATAAATCGCTTAGATGGTTCACATAAATTTAAACAAAAGCAGGCAACAGGAAACGTCCAAGAAATCGCAAGTCGAATAATATGTACTCTATATTATAACTAAACCATTCAAAAATACATATTTATGGTAAAATGCATTCAAATTTTAATTAAATTTTTGGTTTCATTTCATTGCTGATTTAAGAGCTTTTGGAATTCATTGATTTCTTTTCGGCTTTAGGGATCAATAATTAAAAAAAAAATTTTACATAACAAATCCACTGAAAGAATTTTAACGGATATGGACTTTAAAGTTGTATTATTCTAACAATTTATTTAAATGTGCTATATTTTAAAGAAATTGTTAAACAATATACCAAACGTTTTAGGGTTGACACTTACTCATTAGAAAATAGAGTTGTTTCAAATATCTGAGAATTAAAATTAATATATATATAGATAAAAAATAATATAAAATATATATACAAATATCTAAAAATGTTGAATTCTACCCTGACTAGAGTCTCATATAATGAACAGAATAATTTGTTTAAACTTTTATATAAAGATTGCATATACAAACAGCTGGTCAGCATATTATTGATTAGCCAAGAAACTAGTTTAAATGGTTCACAATGTTGATTAAAAAAAAAAAAAAAACAACATATTATTTCCAGTCACCATTTTCGCTGAATGCTTTTCAAAGTCAGTTTATCCTGACTGGAAGGATGACAACAAAAGAAGCTGCGTTGCCCTCTAAGAAATTCGAATTCATTGCTCTACAAATAAATAAAAGAGGCGCTTCATGCCTCATGCCACACACATTACTACACACAAATATACACCCATGTGTATATAACTTTAGCTCAAACACAATGCAGTAATTAATCATTGAGTTAAAGCAACTGCAAATCAGATTGTTTACTTGCATTACGATTACGTGGCGTATGCGCAATGTCAAATAAATTATCCATTCAAGGAAGTGATATATATTTATGTGTTGATTCAAAGTTAAAGTGCTACTGCTCCTGGTAACCGAAATTATTTGTGCTAAGCCTTACAGCCAAAATGCAAGCAATAATTTCTTAGCGATTGTTTTAATTCTTTTTCAGCTTTGAAGGAGTGAATCTGTATGTGAGTGTGATGTGTGTGTGGGTGTGTATTTGTATATTCATTATTTATGCTACATAATCAATCAATATGCTGCTTGATTTTATTATTTCTTTATTTTCATTTGTTCACCATGATTGCTGACGTCTCGTTCTCATTTTGGCTCCCTTGAATGCTGCCGTTAGTCGACTTTGTTCTCGCCTCCCTCTCTATCTCTCTCTCTCTCTCTCTCTCTCTCTCTCTCTCTCTCTCTCTTCTATCTCTCTGGCACATTCTTGGCCTTCGCTGCTCGCGCTGTAATTCGCGTTAGTCGCTCCAGCAATTTATATCAATACAGATCCAATCGCGTGTCCTTCATTCCGGCGCACTCTTCAAGTGTATGTGTGAGTGTGGGAGGATATATCTCTGAATCTGTGTGTGTGTGTGCTGATTTGATGTTTTTTTCTTTTTGTCTTTGATTGAGCTTGTTATGTGCCAAACCCCCTACCTCCAATTTACCAATCCCCATTGTATTTGTCTATCTAACTGCAGCGATGCCAACGTCGCTGCCGCTGTCGCTGCCGCTGTCGCCATTCGTCATGGTCGCACCACACTGCCGCCACCCCCCCGCACACTCTGCTGAGAGTCAGCCATCATCTTCATTGAAGTCGCTCAAATGATTCTGTATATAGATTCGATTTGTAGCGATGTTTCAATGGATTTCTGTTTCAACTTTACGCATTTGACAAACTGACAATACGCTGTATTAAATGTTGTTGACAATGCTTTAAAGACAAGCCCCGCCTCTACTTTCCCACCTATGCAAATCTGACCTCAACTCTCGACAATCGTCTGTCAATATTTGTTATTGATTTTGTCATAATAATATTCCCAGTGCGTCGATAAATTTGAAATAACGCATTTACCTTCCGGCAATGAGCAAGGCGACGTCATTGGAAGTAGATTGGGGGCACTCTTTGATAAATCTCATCAAACGACTCAATGTTGGCTACCGCCTATGGGCGTGGCATGTCGCCAGTCAACAATGCTAAGTACACATTAGCGATATAATTATTGCAGTTACTTTAATGCCTGTTGGCAAGCAGAAAAGAAGAGCTAGACAAAATTAATGACAAGCGACCTACGACGTAAAAGCTTATGTGATAAACATGTGTGTGTGTCACATACTGTGTGAGTAGATGTATGTCAACTAAATGTGCAGGGCTGTCAACTCATTTTAAAGAAAAATCTCCTCTACACTGAACAAAGGTTATGTCGTTCCATTTAAGAACAAGATCGACATAGGGATGACCTAATACTGGCACTATTCTATGAATATAACCAGTTCTTAAATGAACCTGATTCCCTAGCTCAATGGATTCGAGCAAAAATGAATTTAATTTTAGAAAAATGCATTACTATTCAATAATTAATTAAAATAGCTTGCAAGTCTTACAATATTATGATCATTTAAGGATGGGCCCTTAAGAACTCACTCAGCTCACCGAGCTCTTTGCGTTATTATACCCGTTACTTAAAAAATAAGTAAATTTGAATATTGTGCTCGTTGAATATATGTTAAAGAGAGAAGGAGTCATCTCCGATCCCATAAAGTATATATATTCTTAATCAGCATCAAGAGCCGAGTCAATGTGTCTGTCCGTTGTCCGTCTGTCCGTCCGTCCGTCCGTGTGCGCGCTTAGATCTCAGAGAATATTAGAGGTAGAGATACCAAATTTGGCAATCAGATTTCTATAGACCCCACGCAGGTAAAGTTTGTTTTATATTTTTTACATGCGCCCTTACGCCCCCGAAAATCGCAAAAAAACACCATACCCACAGTTTTTAAGATAATTTAGTTTTTATGGTCATTAACGTTATCTATTAATATTATCTATAATATCACTTAAACGCAGCAGAATCGGACAAGTAGAACGAGAGTAATAGCTAACCAAAGTTATTAATTAAGTTATTATTTCAATACAATCACCTAAAAAAATGCTGTAGCTTTTATTAGGTAGTCATTTTGATGATTTGGCGCAAGCAACAACAATATGCATCACATGCTTACATTGAAAATTTGCTGTTTCACTTTGACTGTAATTTTGCCAAGTTCACATGCTAAACTGTTGAAAAGTGAATCAGTTCTCGAATGGAATAAGTTGTCAAATCTTAATTACACTTCTCACAGAGGAACAACTTGCTGCAATAGATTTCTCTTGTAGTCTATGAAATTGTTGTTTTAATTAATGTACTAAGATCCTGCTCTTTAATTAGAGTTGAGTTAAGAAGGAGGCGACTCTTAAGTGATTCCTTGCTGCATCCCTGTTATGAAAAGGCATTAAGCTTGCTCGAACTGCAGGACATGTTGTTCCACGTACCTGGAATGTGTTGTGCGTCTATTTGATGTGATGCGATGCGATGCGATGTGATGTGATGTGATGGGACGTTGTCGTGGTAACTTTTAATCGGCTCTGCGTCGCGCATTTACTCATCAGAGTCAGCATTCAAAGCGGCAACTGAAGCTGGCACCGACATCGACGCATTTTAAGCGAAATCCTCACAAAATGTCGTTTTGCGTTCTCGTTCTCGTTCCCGTTTCGCTTACGTTTTCGTTATCGTTTTCGTTGTGCTTGTCATCAGGCAAAGTCAAACTGAAATTTACATTTGCATACGCTCATCAGTCAGGAGTCGAGCACAGATCTCTTTAGCCTGCATTTGCTATCCCGCTCTCTCTCTCTCTCTCTCTCTCTCTTCCATTCCCCTGCCCACTAGAACGCTTTTCTCTTTTCTACTCCACTCTAATACTCTCATTTTCTCTTTCTCTTCTCATCTGCTGCCGTCGCATTGCACATTCGTCTTGTAAACATGAAGTTAAGCGCCATTAATTTACCTACACATTGCCTGCCACATCTTTTGACACACTTGAGCCAGCTTCCTGTCCCCTCCCCCCGTTCTCTTCCCCTTTTTCACACCCTCCCCTTTAAGTTCGTTTGCATTGCGTTAAAATCACTTTGGTCGTTGTATTAGAGAGAATCTCGCACGTGAAGCAGCTGCCTCTTCTTATGTTTACCCAACACGTTCGCTGCAAATTTTTTGTAGCCTCCTTCTTCCCTCTTTTCTCCTTTGCGCTCTTCACGACACTCAAAGCAACTTTTTCTTCGTTCAGTTTTTGCTTTTTTCGCAGCTCGCGAAAAAGTGCTTAAGTGAATTTCAACATGTGCAGCTTACGCACCACATTTTGTGTCTTGAACGCCCCAATGAGGGGACGGCCACGCCCACCTGCCCACCATATCTTTGCTTAACGTGATTTACGCAATGCTGCGCAACTTTTAATTTAATTCACTTTGATGCGATTATTTTTTGGTCTAGGCTATAATTGCAATACACTGCGTATGCGTAATATTATATAAGAAATCGTAATATATCGATGCTTATTAGCAGATCCGGAGAGGCACATAATGATGATGGTTGGAGCACATTTGTTGTTTGCACAACTAAAGGAGACACCTGTGTGTATCTTCGTGTGTGCGTGCGTCTGTGTGTGTGTGTTTGCGTGTGTTGTTGTCGTCTCAAGAGGCTGCCCAATGTTGATCCCTATTAGTAGCACAAACAAGTTGCTCGGCTAGCCGGTTCAATCCTTAGCGCAATCCAAGGATATGTGCAGATGTTATCTGACTAGCCTGTAAGTCCATGGGGTGCACACACACTACACGCACATACACACACACACACACAGAGTGGGAGGGGAGAAGAGATAGCGTGTCCTGTTCCATTGTCCATTCGGCTTAACCGCAAATCCTTTTTAACATATAAAAAGTAACGTTTTGCGGCCGTCGTCCTGCATGTCCTTACCTCATGGCCTCAGCTACGATTCTATCTCTCTCTCCCTCCCAGTCTCACAGACAGAGATGTCAGCTTATACACGAAAGTCTGTGTGTGTGAATTCCCATTGTTGTTGTCAACACCATTTTATAGTCGCCATTGCGTAGGATGTCCTGCAAGGACTTGGCTTGTGTCCTGTGCGTTGCGTTCAATTGAATTTGCGATATGTGAATATTTAAGCACTGTGCTGGGACACTGTCTACTTGCCTCCTTGTTGCTGCTCCTGCAGCTGCTGCCTGCTGCCTGCTCCTTTTGCTTGTAGTTTGTTGTATCCACATAACTATCATTGCTTCAGTCAGACAGAGACAGAGACAGAAACAGAGACAGAGGCAATGTGTGCGATTGAATTTTTATTGCATGATAAAAGCAAACACCAGAAGTCGACCAGGTGAGTTAAACAGCGACAGGAGACGTCACCAAAGGATAGAGAGAGACGGAGAGAGAGAGAGAGAGAGAGGAAGAGTTGAGACTTGTGCAGCAACAAACATAGTAAACCTTGCAAAACATTTGCATTCAAGATTTCTGCTAACCACTGGCAAAAGCTTTATTGATTCCCATCGCCTCTACACTTTACATATTGCTCAATGCCGGACAGCAATATGGCCAAATGACACACGTAACTAGACTCGGAAAGAGAAACAGACAGGAAAAAAACACAGTTACAATTGCGACATACATGAGACGAGAAGAGATTTACAATGCAGCAGACAGGAAGCTGACTCGCCAGGCATTTGGATAAGGAGAATGCTGAGATACACTGGGATATAAGCATTTTTAATCTGATTTTAAGTGTATTCATGTACTTACATATCTCAAGCGCCGACTGGGATTTATTGTGAAGAATTTTAGATACTGCATGCAATGAAGAACACTGAACAAGTTGTGTGAGATAAAAGTTGAATTATAAAAAGAGAATGTTACGTGTTACGTAGTAAATCTCACAGTTACTACAAAATTCCTTCTACAAGTAAGTCTAAATTGGAACTTATTAATGCGATATTGATATATTGAAATGAAAAATAAAAAAAAGTTTGGTTCATTATTGACAGATGAGAAACAAAAAGTTGATCACTTTAGGATCTTAGGTATTAACTAAAGTTTAATTAAGTTCGTTAGGAGAGATTGCAATTGAAGGACTGTAGGACTTAACTGTGGGAATATAAGAAGGGAATTGAATCTAGTTTCGATTATTTTTTAAATTCAATATTTTTTTTTTTTTAAGCAGAAGTAAAAGTTTTTCCTAATATGTAGAGTTTTCGGTTACTACTCTCTACTGTCTTGGTAAGAGTTCTATATTCGAAACTATTACTAAATTACTAAATTTGACTGCTATATTTTCCGTTTGAACAATACAGAGTATCAGCCCGGCGAGTTCTCAGTCAAACGTCAGATCATTTGGTACTTGCCATTTATTGTAGTGCTCGTCTCCTTTTTTGATACCCGACGAATCGGTGAGGAGACGACAGTGTAGCCAAGTCAATTTCGGCAAAAACTTTTTAGAAAATTGAACAGAATTTACAGCGTAACGCTTGAAATTGAGGAATGAAATAAAGGGGGAGGAAGATGACTGGAAAGGGGATGAGGAGGCGGGCAGACGACCCGCATGACCAAAAAGGACATTTGCCCAGATGCTTTACGCTGCGCCTGTTTATGTTTACGTTTATGTTTATGCGTATACGGTTGTGCGTGTGTTTGAGGTTTTACTGTCTGTGATTTGATGTTTACAATAGCAAAGGATGCGGCAGAGGAAGGACATCGACGTCGACATCGCTTTTAGAGTGCAGTAGAGACGCTGCGAATGGAGAACGAATCGAAGGCAACGAGGCAGCAGCAAGTGATTTCAATAAATTTGATGGTTTTCCATTTGCAACCCAAACTCAATCGTCTATTCGCAGTAAAAAATTTCGAATTACGCTGAGAGGGAAAAATACGCACAAGGCGAACTGATTTGCGGGTTCTGAGATGCTTCTCAAGGCGGGAGAGAGAGAGAGAGAGCGAGAGACAGAGAGACAGAGGGAGAGAGAATGAGAGAAGAGCTAAGTCCTATGCCTTGCTCAAATGACTAATACAAGCAAAGTTATTGACATGGCAGCGGGTTTTTAGCTTTACCCTCAACGAGGGTAACATAGCGTTCTGTTAGTTCCTCCCCAACACACACACACACGCACATGCGTACACACACAAACGTATAAGAAGAAGAAGTATGTCCCAATTCGGTCTACGTATAACTTCAAAATGACTGCTTTATGTAAATCCCACGGATAACGTTTTGCAAATTGAATTTTTAGCATTCTATTTTATTTATTTTTCACTTCTTTTTTTTTTGTCGGTGTAGCTGTCGCTGTCGCTGTCACCAGCACCACAGAAGCTAACCCATCGCTCCCCCAAATACCCACTAATATATCCCAGACATAGTCCTTGCCCCAGTCCTATCTCGGACGGCGGCATCCGCAGTCGAATTTACTTCTATCACTCTGCCGCGTTTGCTCGCCATTTAACAGCCAAGCTCATAGATACTTTGGCAGCTTTTTTACTGTAGTTGCATGACAGTTAAGCCGGCAACCGGATTGATGGCGACGTTGACGCCGGCAGCGACGTCAACGTCAGCGTCAACGTCAGCGTCAACAGCGAACTGAAAGCCGAACTGTCAGACATTGATATTAACATTTAGGCATAGATACGAGTACGACTCACAGACAACTGGGCTATATAGGGTTTCATCCACTTCCTACTCTTCTCCCTCTCCCTCTCTCTTTCCACACTTCCCCCTTCTATGCCTAGATAAATGACTGAATCACTGTTTGCATATGAGTTAAAAAAAGGTTACAGGGACATCAGTTACTAATTTAATTCTGTCAGAAAAGAACTTTGATGTTCACATGGTTAAAGCTAATCGTTCCATGCATGGAATAACCATTACCCAATTTAAATCTATTTATAGAATAATCAAGAATGGTGCTTTACAAGCTTGAACAAGAATGGCTCTTTAAAAAGACATCAATCAATCATCAACAAGAGAGTAAAAGTAGGTTTACTTATTATCAAATTGTTAATCTATATTAACCACTCGCATCCTTACTCGAACTTTATGTAACTTACTTATCTTTCACCCATTAAGTTGATTATCATTTCCAGTTGAAATATAATTGATTTGGATTTAAAGGTGTTTTCATTCAATTACTTCAATTGATGACATCGGGCACAATCTTTGCTTTTTATTAAAATGAGCAGCAATTATAAAATCATCCCACTTTTTTCTCCTGTCCTGTGCATGTTAATTCTCATTTAAAATTCTTCTGACCTTTAGCAGCGAGTCGTAAAATGTGCTCAGCTGTATTGATATAAATGGTAAATGTTTTTTATTATTTCTTACTATAAACTCATCTGAATCACTGTCATACTTAATACTCATACTCATAGTGTGAAAATAATAATTTATTACGAATTAAGCGGCAGTTAACTAATGAATGTTTAAACTGTCGTCATAAAGACTGTCTTATATATTTATTTTAAAATTAAAACGTTTTTACAATTACTTACGAGTTTTTTTGGTTTATTTGTATGACTTTCATTCATTTTATTAACTCTATTTCCTTCTATTTATTTAAAATTTGTTGTATTTGTCTTTACAGCTGTTAATTAATAATACATTAAATAAATCCTTTTCTTTATTTAAACTATTTAATTACATTTTATTTTCCTTGTTTTTTAATACTTTAATTATTTTTAATATTTTACATATCTGCAAGTATAATAAACTAGTTCAGTTTAAGTTTTGAGGAGTATAGAATTCCAGATTTCTAGCGTGAACACTAAATTTGGTTTCTTTTATCTATCCTGTCTATTCTAATTTTATCATATAACATATGAAGAACTGAGCGAGAAGTGTTTGACTCCAAAAAGTGAATATTATTATGTCCGTCTTCTCATTGATACAATCGGAACTAGGAACTATCTTGAAGAGTATTTTAGCTTTAGCAATACCCGAGTAAAGTTCATTCTTTATTGGACTCAAAATTGTTTCACTTTCTACCTATCAATTAACTACGTTTCGTGTTGTTGTTTTTGCTATGGCTATCATTATCATTGATTTTGTTATATATTCTTATTGTTGTTGTCGATTGTTGTTGCTGCCGATGTTGGTGTTGTTGTTATTTTTATTGCTGCCTTGTCATTTGGCATTCGACTAATGAGTTTTGTGATTTCTCATTTATTCATTGAATTTTTTAATTAGTCTCGCATTGTTTTTTATGTGTATCAAATTGTTGTTGTAGTTGTTGCTGCCGTTTTTGTTGTTATTGTTAATGTCTTTGCTACTGTTGTTGCTATAGTTGTTGTTGCCGCTGGTGCTGACGGGATAAATGTTGTAATTGAAAAATAAATGAGGCAATCAACTTTTTGACCTGTCATGTAGCGAATATTTTAGCTATTGACCTCGCTATAAATGTGAATTCACCCCACTGTCCATTACCAGAACCTCCCTTACCTCTCTTACTCTTTCTCCACGCTGCCCTCCAGTGTCCAACACATCAAAATTACAATGTTGTGGCAGCCGCTGACGTTGTCGTTGGCAGCGACGTCAACGCCGCCCCCTGAAAAGGTAATTATGGTCCTGGTCGAAGTGGATGGTTGGTGTCCTGAATCGTTTGGGATTGGGATTGGGATTGGGATTGGTTGTCCTCTGTTTTGGCTCAATGGCTTCATTTTGCATGTTGGCTGCGCTGAGCTTTTTTGATTGTAATTGTTGTCGATTGTCATTACAGTTGCCGCCTGTTCGCTTTACCGCCCCAATTGTTGTGGTGGATTTTTGTTGCCTGATTTATGTCCCTCCCATTCCCACTTCTTCATTCTCTATCCTCCACCCACCTCCGTCCACTCATCTCTCCACTTTCTCTCACAGCGTGCATCAACATTCGCCATTGTTGCGCCAGTTTTGTTGCGGCCTTGTTGCGCGGTTTGTTTGTTGGATGCAACGCATTCCCGCGGCTGTCAACACCATTGTTGTGCCTATCTCCTGACCTCTGACCCCGAGCGCCACCACAGTTTCATCCCCGTCTCAACCAACCGCAAACTGTGTCCAGCATCAAAAATTTGCAGCCAGATTTTGTGAAATTAACGCGAATTGAGTTGTAATGATTTGGTTGAGTCTCAGATTCATTCATTAAATGTCCAATAGATTATAGCCCAATTTCAGTTGAACCAATTGCGAAGCGTGAATTGGTTTACATCTCTTTGCGGATGCGTATACGTAATAATGGTTAACCAATTACAGAGTCGTAGATACATTTATCTGTAAAATGCTGATATATTTAATTCTTTTCAATTAAATTATGTAGTTATTTATTGATGCATAAAAATAATTCTAAAACTCTAATATTTTTAATAATATTAAAAGTGAACCAGCAATAGTCATTTGATTATTCGTTCTTTCTGTTTGGAAGGCTTTCTCCTCATTTACTTTTGATATTTATTATAGAAGCTTTAAAATACCTTAAACTAAATTTTTTACTTTGCTGTCGAATTTTTAGGAGATATTTTAGCATGTTTCATTTACGTACAGCATTCCCCTCTCTGTTTCTCTTTCTATATTCATTTCACTCTATTGAAAATCCCGTCTATCAGCAGGAAAGTTTTCACTTGTCTTTCAGGCGGGTGAAAAGATTTTGAGAATTTTGAGCACGTTTGCGACGTTCAAAAGAGATTAAAAGCGTATAATTGTCGCCTTAGCAGTGGAAAGACAAGGATGATGACGACAGGACAAGAACGAGGACTGAAGGCAGAAGCGGAGGCATTGTGAAGTTGTACGAAGTTTTTTTTGTGGACGAAATAAGATGGAGAGGGAGGAAGGGGCGTTGTTTTGGCCATGGCCTTCTACATTGGCTGTCGGGTATGATTTAGGCAAAGAGCTTCACAGCTTGGTAGCTCCAGAAAGAGAGGAAGAGAAAAAAGTGAAAAGAGGGAGAGAGGAAGGGAGAGAGGAAGGGAGAGAGAGAGAGAGAGAGGCCTTCGCTTTGGCCTCGCAGCGAACAAATTTAATTTCCGTGACAGAAATAAGTTTTGCGCTCAAATGCACAACAGCTCCTGAGTGTTCTCAGTCCACTTTTCCTTTGGCTTTTCCAGGCGTGCGTGGCCACTTTTCTTTTTGTGCTACACTTCCGTTTTGTCCGTGTGTGAAGGAAAAGACATTGAACAAGTTGCAGCTTGACTTTTATTAAAACCTCATTAAGCCGAAAGCCAGCGACAAAACTTTTCCAACGCTTATCATAAAGATTAGCTAAAGCTTGAATCTGTGCAGCTGCGATGCGATGGCGATGACGATAACGATGACGATGACGATGCGTCAATCTGTGGCAAGAAAGATACTTAAATAAATCTAGAAACCAGGCTTTCGACTATGTTAGGCCAGCCAAGTCACTTCACATTGGGCCACGGTGACATCATCATTATCATCATCGTTTCAAAGCCAACGTCTCACCTCTGACGTGATGTAGCCCAAAAAGTAGCTGGCAATTTTTCAAAACGCTTTCATTCCCAGCTGCCCAGACCAACGAAGAAAACGAAGAAAAATTGTGCGGTCCATGCAGAAAAAAAATGTATATATATATATATATCGTGCCTCCACTGGACTGAAGCAGCTTCACTGCTGGGTTGCCTGCCTGCTTTTGGCCTTGTTAGTTACCTTTTTGCTTGAGTCTTTGCTAAATCAAAATGGCAGCGCGGCGTGCCTGACGCTGCTGCTCAAGTGATTTAGTTGCGAGCGACTCCTTTAGACGCCTTACTTGGCATTCAGGACCACGACCACGACCAGGCACCCCCAACCCCCATTCCCCAACCGCCAAACCATCCCTACCAACCACCCTCTTTGCCACTTTAACTTCTGCCTTAAATTGCTGCGTTGCCGTTGTTTCCCGTTTGAAGCTTCGCTCGTGCGCAAAAATTTGCACCAAAGCTCCGTGTCATATGTGGGAGCCAGTCCCTTGACCAGCTCCTAATACCTCCCTCTTGACCAACTGGCGTGCGGCCACAAATTAACTCAAGTGGGGGGGAAAAAAACCTACTCGTATCATAATAAAGACTTGGTCAGCAGAAACGATTGTAGTTGAACCTCTGCTGCTCACATCATCATTATGAGTAAATTATTCTCTTTTTTTTTTTTTTGAATTTGAATTCCATTTAAAGTTCCCAAAAAACATCAATCTTTGGCTCGTCTGACATTAAGGCAGTGAGAGAGGAAGTGTCAGGCAGTTTGGAGAACAAGATTGTGACTCATTAAATTACATTGCAAATGTCATTGTAAAGTAAGTCAAATGAGGGGGAGGGAGACAGAGCTCTCTGGATGTCTCGAGACAGGCTGAAGAGTCTACGTGTAAGCAGCATTCATTTATTTATATATTACTTTGACTGCCGTCCTTCCCCCTCCGTCATCATGATACCTTTCAGACTCGCAGCCTCTCTCGCAGCAATTTAAAATGATAATTTACACAAATGCGTTTAAATAAATAAAACGCAGCACAGAGCAAGACAAACGTACAGAGAGGGAAAGGGAGAGTGAGAGGGGGATGGTGAGAGGTAGGGAGAAGGGGCGTGTCATGTCGTTTTGGGTTGGGTATTTGTGACGCAAACGCACACACACACACACACACAACCATGGCCAAAAAGTTGTTGCCTCTTGCCTCTTTTAGGTGTCGGCTACAATTGTCCTTAAATCACGCGTAATGAAGTTGTAGCTGTATTGTTGTTCTTTTTGCTCTTATTGTTGTTGTTGTTGTCTGCCAACTGTTTCTTATTGTTTTTGCATTTTATCGCAACGCATTTATTTTTGCATTTCAATGTTGCCACCAGCAATAAGAGAGCCCATTACAAGGCAACCAAGTCAGTGGCAGGAACAGGACAAGAAACAGACATAAAGGGGCAGAAAGTGGGACAGACACCATAAGATACACCAATAGGAAATGTTTACCAACTTGCCAAAGGTGCACAGTACATGGCCAAAATGTTTTGCACAACCTAATGATGATTCTGGACACAGTCCACATTTTGATGGCCCATAACAAACGTTCGGATGCTCAAAGTTCTCGAATGTACATAGATGATTTGATGTCATCGTTAACTTTAAGTTTTTTCTTTCAACTTTGAAAAACAAGCTAGATATTAATTAAATTAAATTTAAAAGTTTTTCGCTAATTTATTCTCTCTTTAAGAAATAAATAAAAATAACCTATGTTACTGTTTTAGTTTATTGCTTAAAATATTATTATTAATTATTTCTTAATTTTGTTTATTTTGGACAATAATATCATTAAAAATTACTGATTTTCCCCTCTGCAAAACACAAAGTTATCACGATTTAATTAACCAACCAATCACTGCTCTTATAATGAAACATTGTCTTTCACAATTTTTTTTTTTACAACCACAACAATTATGTCAATTCTCAATTGCTTTGACATTTTGAGGACATTTGCTGACACTTGTGAAATGTTTATTATCTAAACGAAATGCAATAACATTGTGATAATATCAATTGTTATTGGATGTGTAATATTTTAAGCCGACAAGCTAAATAAAATAACATGTGATGAGTATTATTATGATTAACATAAATCGATTAAAGTTATTTTCGTTAATAATATATTTTTAAACGATTGAAATTGCAATTAAGTCACAAACTTTATTTATCTATACCGATTTTACTAAAAGCAATTTAGTTGTTGTCGTGGTTAAAACTATTGTTTGACTTGCTGACTGTTATCAATTCAATATTGATCTGATATCAAAACGTTGTTGTGGTCACTTAAAAATTAAATAAAAATGTTTGTGCTGTTAGCCAACTTCAGCAGTTGGTGGCAATTTCCCGTTAAATGCTTGACATTTGTCACGTGCACACCTGGTCGATCCTGGAGCGGATATTCCCAAAAGCGCAGCACGCCCCCATCAACCCCCCCCCCTCATCCTCCCTTCTAGCCACCATAAAGCGTCATGCAAACAAATGTCCAACTGCGTCTGTTTAGCTTGTCGTATCCGTCTCCGACTACAGAGTGACTCTCTTCCTCTCTCCCTCCCTTGTTTCTCCCTTTCTGCCTCCCTTTCCGTCGCCTTTTCCGCCGCAGTGGCTTTGTTGCTAACATCCACAGACTGTTTTCAAATGCGTGTGCAATGTGGCACAACACCCGCAGCAACAGCACCATAAGTGACAGAGTCCCTACCACATGTCCGCTACAGCACCTTATTGTACCCCCACTCCCTGAGTACCCCTACCCGTGCCCCTAAGACCTACCTGCTCTCCCTCCCTGTCAGCTGTTGAAAATTACATGTTTACAGTGCTAAGCCAAAATGTAAACGTAAACACACATTAGCTTTGCCTGCCACACAATATTTTTTACTCAAGGTTGTAAGGGATGTGACCGTGCTCCAAATGGAGCTGATACCACGACCTAGGCACGAGGGCTATAACACTGGCTAAAACGCAGCATAGTAAGTGAGAAAGTGCTGGCCCAAGAAACTACTTGCATATTTCTCAGAGGAGCGAAAAGGTTCTTGGAAAACTCTAACATGTGTGTCCCGAAATGGAGGAGACATCTGAAGAGTCTCTATTTATTCTATCACTACAAAAATTTAAGATTCGTTTAATTGAGAGATTATTAAATAAAAATATTTTACAACATTAAGTTTTATTTAAAGAACCTAAATGATAATCGAACAAAATTAAAAGTATACTTTTTAGATGACAAATATTCAACAGTTGTTTATGAACTATCTTAACCACAAGTCAAGTGCTCTGACAATATTTATAAGTATATAGGGGATACTTAAAGAGATCCTTTGATATCTAAGGGTATTCAGTATTCGATTCGTTCTTACTGGTAACATATCTATCTCGTTGTATTTTCGCTTAAGCTTACACGAGTTTTTGGCTTGGCTTGCGAAACTAAACATGAAGCGAACAAACTACCGTACGTTTTGACTGGATTCGCAACAATTTTCTATTTATTTTCTGCTGCTGCTTCTTCAATTTTTTCTTATTTTCCTGCATCTTTCTCTTCGCCTTCTGCTGCTGCAGCCAGATAAGTACGAGTAAAGGAAAGGAAAAGCTTGGGAAGCGACAGCATCTTGGCAAAATATGAAACATGCTGTTTCCTGTACTTTCATTTTGGTCCTATTTGTTGTTGTTGTTGTTGCTGATGCACAAGTTGCTGCGGGTTATTGCAACAAAATGTCAACTGAGGCCATAAATTGCGTCAGTCTGGGCAAATTTTTAGCAGCTCACCACGTCGACAATGCAGCGAGCGCACAGTGGGGTGAGTATTTTAAAATTTTCATTTAAATGGTTTGACAAAATTAGCTAAATAAAGTATTTAATTTAAGTGATATTTCTTTTAGAAAATTAATTTAACTCGGCCACTTTAAATAGCTTTATTTGTTACTTTAATTACTTTATTCTCTTCAGTAATTAAAATAAACAGAAACTTGTTTTTTAAATATTATGTTTGAATTGATTTCCTGATTTGACTTGCAAGTTAAAGTGAAAAAGCGAAAAAAGTATGTATAATATAATAACCTGCAATTACACGAGACAATTACACTTGATTAAATGTAATTGTTTCCCACTGTGCCGGTGCATCGTCGTTCATTGTTGACATATTTGAACAACTATACTGAAGGTGAGGCTGGCAAACTTTGATTTCGTTTTTATAGCACCAGTCAAAAGCAACAAGAAACAAATATCAACAACACGTGTAGATGGCTTAAGTGGCCTGGCTTGCCAGTTTATCCCCCAACACTTGCAGCCTTGTCTCACCTTGTTTCTCTTCATCCAACTTCGTTCTCTTTCTCCATCTTCAGTTCGCTTGGCATTTTACTTCGCTTTGCCTCGATTGCTTTTCGCTACGCCTGTCGCATATTTTAAATCCCTATTTGAGTGGCAATCAAGCAAACCGCCCAAGCGACCTCCCCTTAAGGCCACGCCCCATTCGCTGGTGTAGCAGCTGGCTTAATTAAACAACGCAGCAATGCCACCTCAACGACCAGCTGGGAGTCGAAAGCAGCCAACTTAAAAAATGATAATAATTTGCTTTTTTTTAGCTGAAACTAAGTCTGGGGAATGGGATAGTCCTGGTCATGTCCCGGCCAAGTCCTGTTCGCTAACAGGATGTTTCCTCGCCTGACACTTGCTTTGCGGCTGTTTAGCGTTTCTTTTATGCCATTGTCCGACCACGCTAAGAACGTCTACCATTTTTGTTATGGCCATAATTATATTTGACTGCCGTTAACGTTATCGTGGCTATGTCTTTGTTCTACTGGCTAATCCAGGTGGCCATTGTCGACATTCAATGGCCGTGTAGCCTTTGTCGCTGTTTTATTTAATTTCTATTTTCATTACAATTGACGTCGTCACCAGCATGTGGAGTGGATGACAGGGACACAGGGGGAGGAAGCCATGGCAATCGTTTCTTCTTTGATGCCAGCTTACAAATGCTTTATGACTTTCCAAAGAATTGTCGTCGCCTTTTCTCAAGTGTCAAATCATTGCGCTTTTATTGCTATTGTTGTTGTCCCTGTCGTGTTGTTGTTGTTGTTGTTGTTGCCCGACTCGTTGCATGGCCAATTGCATGCTCAAGTGGCGTTACAGCCTGCCTGCAGAAATGGCTATGGAAATTCGTTGAATAGCCCCACTTTGGCACCTTTGACGACTGCTATTTGATGGGAATTAGCCCGACCACCTAAGCCGAATGTCCATATATATACATAAATGTTTATATGTATCCAGAGTACAATCCCCTCCATTCTGGACATCACCTGGGCAACAGTTTTGAGAGGTGTCTGAACATCGCGTTCGCCTCACTTCCATTGGAAAATCGCAAATTAATTCACAGAATTAAAAACAAATGTTGCATATACCATCTATGCTTAAGGGTTTACATAAATAAAGTGTATTTGTTTGCATGCATGTTTAAGATACTTCAGGAGAATTGAGAGCAGTTACGCAACTATGTTAAACGAGAAGTAAACAAAAATCTTTATACATATTAGCATACATTTTGATTTTAAAAAAACCCAAAGACAAAAAGTTAAGCTTTCATTATTCTTCTCCCATGCTTTCAGCTGACTAGACAAATATAAATTTTGAATTTGACATTTCACAGTGGAATGCCATAAAATCTGATAAATGGAAACATGAAAATGTTTAAAAAAACTTTAGATTCAGTCAAAGTGGCTTTAAGAGTTATTTTGATATTTATGAAATTTCTCAATTTACTCGTAGAATATAGAACTGCATGACAATATGCCAAAAAAAGATAATTTACTTTTTACATTCTTTTGAATCCCACATAACTTAATTTAGAATGCATTACTTAAGTGAGAATCGTGAATAACTAGCTAGAGCTAGAGTGAATATTGTGGCTAAAATGCAAAAATTAAATACAGATACCGACACTTAGGGACTCGTATGTTCATGATTCAGCTAGCTCCTACCTCTACCTCTGTCTTCTTTCTTCCTTTCTTCTCTCCGTATCGCAACAAAACAAATTTAATTTATTCCTGTAACTTTTTTTTGAGCCGAATTTACGAGCTCGTAGCTGAATCTGGATGTGAATGTGAATTCTCAGTCTGAGTCTGAGCTCTGCTTGTGGCCAGCTGTAAATTGCAGTGTCCCGTGCATCCTGCCTTTTCCACTGTTCCTGATCCTGCTCCTGTGCTGCTGCATTCGCCGTGTAAGCGTCATAGCCACGCCAATTTATTTATTTCTGGATTTCTGTTTTTAGTTTGCCGTACGTTTTTTCAACATTATCCGTACAGCAAAAAGAACGAAAAAAGTAAAAGAGTATAGTCTTTTACAGTTCTATACAAGTTCTATACCCTGTAAATTACTCAGTCAATTTGAAGTAAGAAATCCATTTTAAAATGACGGCGAAGTAAATATCTAGATCCAGAGGAATACAATTTTTTGATCGAATTTAATGAAATTTGAATGCAGAATAAATTAAGATGGCAAACCATGATCAAAATGACATTCCGCTTGAAAATCAGTACAGTTTTGTCAAAGTTATGACCGTTCGAAGTTGCTCAATTCGCTAAAGCTAAGTTCGAAGTTGCAAGTCAAAATATTTCTTAATTTTGACATGATTTTTTACAAGAAAATTAAAGTCCTCAGAATCAAGTTTAAAGTGTCGTTTTGTACTAATGACGACATAAGGAGTTGATTAAAAGTAAAAACTTAAAATAAAATTTTTGAATCTTTAAAATTTCAACATGGAATCTTGGATTCAATAGTCGGAAAATAATAAAACTTTCTAAATGAACAAAATTTGAATGCTGTATGAATTAAGAGACCGAATCATGATCAAAATGGAATTCCGCTTGAAAATCGGGTCAGTTTTAATCAAGTTATGACAGTGGGAAGTTTGTCAACTCTTTGACCTAGCAACTTTACCACAACCATACCGGTACAAGCTTTTAGGTTTTCGGTTCTTGAAACAGATTACTTTAACCTTTTACACGTATATTTTGAGTGATACAAAAATCACGTGATGCGTTGAAATAGCGTTGCCAGACTGTCGAGAGCCGCACGACGAGAGACAAGAGAGAAAGAGAGAGAGGGTCGGTCGCAGTGCGCGTTAAAATTTCGTTATTATGTTGACAGAATTTTTGCTATTTTTACTTGAAAGCTTAACCAAGCGCACACACACACTACACACACACACAGCATGCACACACACACACACACACACACACACACACACACACAGCATGCACACGGATACATGACGTCCCCTGGTGTTATTTTGGTGTTTCCCTGAGCTTGTTTTTTGGTTGGCTGGCAATGGCCTCGGTCTGGTCTCAACCGTCGTCGCTTGTCAGTGATATATTATATATACAGTGATATATTATATATACAGATGTACATATGTACATATATGTGCGCAGGCTGCAGCCACCAACTTGCAGGCAACTGAGCTATTTTGTGGCAATAAGCATGAAATTTAAATGAGTGCCGCTTCCCGGCACAACTCATCTCCATTCCCTTCCCCATCCCCATCCCCATCCCCATCCCCATCCCCATATCCACTCCCATGACCAGCTCGGCCCTTAGACGCATTATGCCCCTTCTAGCCTGTGCCCCATGCCGTCATGCCACCCTGCCACAAAGACCTATATCTATCTATCTGAAAGCTTCTCTTGTTGAATTTATTTTCAGTTCGCATTTTTTTCCTCGCTCTTTCTCTCTCTCTCTCTCTCTCTCTCTCTCTCTCTCTCTATCTCTATCGGTTGGATTTTTAACGCACCGCTTGCAATTAGTGAGCTCGTAGTTCCGCAACAGAGACAGAGATATGAGTAAGAGCGAGTGAGGGAGAGGGAGAGATGCTATGAATATGATAGATATATGAACGAATATTGAGCATACATTCATATATATTCGCATACAAGAGTAGATGGATTTATGCAACTCAATCAAATAATTGTTCAAGTGGCAAGCGCAAGAACTAAACCAAAAAACGAGTGAAATCAACTGACAAAACTTATAAAGCCTAGATGACTAAGAATTGCACTGGATATGCGAATAAATATGTTGTGATTAATTAGCTGCCTTGTAATTTTTTCGGATCTATCTAATTTATTCGTCGGTATAGAATACAAATTAAATAAATATATTTATTATTTCATATTTTTGTATTTTGTGTATGTTTATTTTAGTTATTTAAAGAACTCAACATCAATAAAAGCATCAGACAAATTAATTTATCAATAAATCAATATAAATAATTTTTAAATGTTCCTAATAAATTACTTTTTGACCTGTAGATCTATTTTATTAATATTCTAGTAGTAAATATTTTAATAATACAATAACACGATTCTAATGCAAGTTAGCTAACTAAGTAAACCGGATATCAGCAAATGTAGAGTATGCTAAAAAATTGATTGTAGCAACAACAATAAATTGTGAAACTGAAACAAAAGCGCATTTAAGCATATTCAAATGCTTCCGAATTCTCAAATATGAAAAATGCCTAAAATATAATATTTTCATTGGTACGAAATAAATGCAACAACGAAATTGCAACAACCAAAAACGATTGCAACAAAATCAAATGCTGTGCAAGTTATAGATTGCGATATCGTATTCAATACCCAACGGCTGACCAAACTATGCAACTTTCATTAGTGATTGGAGATATTTTGGCAAACATTAGAGGGAAGAAAGCAGAAGGGGCAGGTTGGTGGGGGCTAAACAATTGCAATATTCGTTTAGTAATCTTTATTTATTTATAACATTTAAAGCAAACAGTTTCAGGTTTACTTCTCGGAGTGGGCATTGAAGTAGCAAAATAACCTGGAGAATTCTGACAGTTGTGTTTGTGTGTGTATGTCGAGTGCAGAGTAAATGCGCTTAGGGTTGTTATTTCCCTGCACCCTCAACAAAGCTTTGCAAAGGGGGATGCAGAGTGCAGGAATCGTGAGAAACTGAAGGGGAAGATGCGCTTACACAAATTTCTGGTATTATGTTGTATACTTTTTGGAGTAATTTATGATTTTCACGCACATTTGTGCGGGTTACAGACTTCAGCATAAAGAATTCAGAATAAAAGCATTGAGTATGAAAATAGAGGGTGATGAAATAGAGCGTATGAAATTCCCACCGAGGGCAGCAGCTGTCGGTAAAACAAAACCCGAAAACGAAAAAAAAGAAAACCAAACAAATGATGTTAAGTGACGCGCAGCTTTTGTGGAAATGAAAGCCAAAAACGTTCGATTCTCCAGATACCTGATAAGATAAATAGAACACAAAAATTTCGTGCAAATACGTGTGTGTGTGTGTGTATGTGTATGTATATGTGAGGTGTTTACTCGGATGTTTTGTTAAATTCTCGGGGGCTAAAATCTAGAGTAGCAACGTGCAGTCAATCAAGGCGTCCGTCAAGCATACACATATATACATATGTATTTATGTACATAAGCTTATGTTAATACTAACAACGCGATATATGTTCATATGTGCTTGTAATCACTGATGCAATTCGGAACTATCCGAATTTTTGATTTATTTAATCTTGACTATAGTACCCCTTTAGTAAAATTGGCACATTGATAATAAAAATTGGTTTTGATGATTTTGTAAGACAAATGATTTTAGTTGTGTGGCAAAAATCTTAATTTTTGATATTTCGCCTATAAAAGTTCTTAAAAACAGAGAAACAATATGGAATTTAAAATTACTAATGGTGGGCTATTTCACAATGAAATACAGTTGCTTGTAGTGCAAAAAAAATTGTCGAGATTGTTATAAATAAAATTTAGCTTCTAGCAATTTAATAAATTGACATTTTATGGCGATTTCTAGACACGACTAGACTCGTAACATATTGTTTTACCATTGCAGATTTATTTGTCTGGCCAAGCTTAAATACTTAGTAAATACTTTACTCTTAGTGAGTCTAATGGACGCATTGAACTTATAAGCCAAAGTCAATGTACTTTGCACTTTTTTCATTGAATATGAGACAACGAGGCAATCCTTTACTATGGCTGGGTCGGAAATCCTTTTCGGTTTCGATTTCAATCAGTGTGGAAAACACAAACCTTGGCATGGCTTCCAACTTTGATGAACTTTGACGATTTTCAAGCATTATTTATAGTCGTTTCGTGCTGCGTAATATGAGAAAGTGAAAGATAGGAGAAATAAAGAATGGGATAAGAGAGTGAGAAGTAGACCAATTATAGAGCCTTCTGTTGGCTTCCTCTGGCATGTTGAAAGCTTCATTAAAAGAAAAATTCCATCAAATCCAATCCAGTACCTCTGTGCATATTTATGAAGGCTGGCGAATCAAAAATGCAAATAAATTTCAATTTTCTAACTGAAAGTTGACACTAGGCGGCAACATGACAGTTACAATTACGAGCCGAGTGGAGTAGATAGAAGAAGACACTTGCCACAAATCAAATGCACACTCCAATCTCATATGCATATTTATGGAAAACTACAGTGGCATCTTGTCATGCTCGACTCGACTCTCTTCTCACTGTCGGACTGTGGGACTGTCTGACTGACTGTCTGCTGCCTGGCTGGCTTTTTTCAAAGTATTGTTATTAAATAATCATTTTCTAGCAATAAATTTCAATTTGTTACATCGAGTGTGTGTCAAGTGAGTGGCAGTTTAATTTGATACGAGTCCTCGCATCCACTCACATAACGTATTCATTAATTTAGATATTACATTTATATAAAATAATCAAAATATATGATAGCTTTTAAAATATTAATGCAAGCAGCGGTTTAGCAAAGTGAATTACTTGCAGTTTCATTTTCAACGAAAAATACAAAACTACTTTTGGCAAACCAAATGAAAATGTAATTAAGTTTGCATCGCAAATGACTCGAGTGGTTTGCTCCACTATCGTAAAAGAAAACTAAAAAAAAAGTTGCTACAATTTTTGTTTAAATATTGACGCAAATTTACAAGCACAACAGCGAGAGGGGTTGTCGAGAGGCGGTTGGGGGGCGGGGGTTTGTAGGGGATGAAATGCAGAGGGAAATTGGCTTTGTTGGCGAGAGCGTAGCAAATGAATTTTTGTCCAATTTTCTCTGCCACATTGATATCAAGCTAAAAGTTTAAATTTTAAACCAATTGTGTTGTTGCTGAGCTGGACAGAACTGGACGAATGGACTCTGGGCAGCAACGACGACTGGAAATCTCCAGATTCCACTCAGTACAGATATTTGCATTACATTCTCCACTCCACCTACCACCTACACAGTAGAGGCAAGGAGGAGCATCCTCAGCCAGACTGGACTCTGATTGAAATGTTCAAAATGTTGCTACTTTCGTCATGTTGCACAGTCGTATTGGAACAATGTGCGGAAAGAAACAAGGGGAAGGCAATCAATTCCTGCCGCTCATATGTGGACTGCAACACTCTCTGTCTGGACTCTGTGCGACACCTGACTCTGACTCTCAGCCTGTGTGTCAGAGGCTGAGAATGAGGATGAGAACGAGATTGAGAATGAGTATGAGACTGTGGCCGTGACAGCGACATCCAGCATATTGCAAACCCATCGAAAACATTCAATGTTTCGTCTTCTCCTTTTTTGACAATCCCATAAGCGGCTAGAATCCCATTAATAAATGGATAAATGTGAAAGTCATGTTTAAAATGATATTTATAAAATTAATAACACGATTTCCACCAGATGATAACATGCGTCTAATTTTAAGGTCGCAATACATAAACTATATTACTTCGATTAATTTAAGAAATTAAGTAAAAATCATATATTGGTCATTACAGAATTAGTTCAGTATTTTGAATTTTCTAATTGTGATTGACCTAAATAGTGAACTTCTTCAAATTGTAATAACTCTTTGACAAAGCTAGGAATTAAGTCAGTAATTACACTGAAATTTTGTATAATATTATAATATTTTTGTTCGATTGAGATTAGAATACACTTGGAACAGTATAGACAATACTATATAGTGAATACGTTAAGATCCCTGGTTTCAATAATTCCAGGATATATTAATTTTTTAGTGTGTGAGAGACATGTGCGCTTAAATTTGATTTAAATTCGACCTAAAAAAACAAATTGATGTACTTACGCAGCTATATAAACATAGATACAAATATATCTAGCGGATACACAAGTACAACTCATATCAACTTTTCTTACTCTCGACTCGCATTGATCGCATTAAGCAAAGTAAACACAATTATTTTTTGCGAAAAACTCGCACACACATTTACATACATGACGCGTGTGTTTGTGTGTGTGTACAATTGCTTGAATGTTTGAGTGTGTGTGCAGCCACAAAGTACGCAATGGCAAAATCTACTTAGCGCTCTTATCACACACATAAGCCGATTTTGTTTGCTTTTGTGTAGAGTTTTTCATTTCATTTTTCGTTTTTGTTAACGAGATACGAAAAAACAAAATAAAGAAGATGAGAAAGAAGAAGACATTTGAAGGGAGGCGTGGTAAGCGGCTGTTTTTGTAAAAAATTATGCAAATGATTGAGCAAATGATGTCCAAAAATATTCGTTCCGTTTTCACGCTGCCAGCTGACCTATGACCCCCCATTCTTTACACAGTGAAATAACACAAGCAACAACAATAACATCATAATCATCTCAAAAGCATCTCAAGTTGTTGTCCGTGACAGCAAATCCCGTCAATTGAAAATTTTTGTAAATAAAATATAAAGATGAAATAAATAAATAAATAATTTCATCTAGACATTTGAACAAAAATATTTTCCTTGATTCTTTTTTTTTTTTCTTCTTTCTTTCGAAGTGGGCGACTGTGACAATAATTTATTTGTCCACGAGTCAGCGGGGGAATGCGAATGTGGATGTGGCATGTCCAGTAGACTGCAAATTGTGTCTACAGGTAAATAAATTCAACTTATGTATTGAGATAGAAGTTAAAAAAATTTGTGTTTAGGTATTTGATGGTCTGTTGACCAAAGCTTAAAAGATTTAGCTGGGTTTCTTCGACTTTTTATTGCAAGGAAACGTTACCGATTCCGAGAATGGTTAAATTGTAACACTGCAATATTTTGGTGTATTCAATGTGATACAACAGTTATGGTGTTTTTTGTAGTCTTTTGGGTCAATTTGTCGACAAGATCAAATTTGTACTACATTACGAAAACAAATAAAGAAATTTAAGAAAACGTTGGTACAAAGCTTCTTTATATTGGTATATCAAAAATTTGCAAGTGTTTTGAGAATGAAAAAAAACAAAAACTTACATCTGAAATAAACTTAAAAAAATGCATACCATGCTTAAAAAATTAATGAAAAATTTTACATTACAAAATTGAGAGAAATATATGTCTAAAGCCCATTAAATAATTAAACTACATTCATTATAACATTTTCAGCGTAGAAAGGGTAAATGGTACCACAACTTTTAATTATTATTTATGTAAAGCTATGAAAATGAGCTTGACATTTCGTAAATACTCGTTAATAAATGTCAAATTAAAAATAAAATGAAAATCAAGCTGCTGATAATCTGAAAAGTTGCACTATTATTTGGGTACAGATTAATGAAAAAAAAATTGAGTACATGCTTAAATACATAGTTATAAATAGGGTAACAAAGGAGGTTTATTTCAGTCCAAGCAATTTGTGCCAAACGTGTCAACTCCAACTGTCGGCCATTGCTTCCAATCGTAATTTGTTAAGTAATATCCGCTAATTGAAGCAACCTGGCAGTCGAGACACAAAAACCCACTTAACGTGTACAGAAAATAGTGCATAATCTATATATTTACATATAAATTGCAGTTAACACAGCTAACTGAAATACGCATCATGTTAGCCAAATTGCATTTTATTCTGTTTTTATTTAGTTTTATATTTTGTTGTTGCTGTTGTTGTTGTTGTTGCTGTTGCTGTTGCATGTTTCAATTTATTTAATGTGCAGCGCAACTTTTGTTGCAAATTAATTTGGCAGGCAAAGTTGACGCAGGCAGCGACGCAGCGTCGCTGCTGCTGCAACTCGTTGTGTTATGTTGCAGTTCGAGATGCACGTGTAAAATTCTATTACCTCTCTCTCTCGCTCTCTCACTCAGTTTCTCTCCATCTCTTTCGCTGTCGTAATAACCGCAACTTAGTTAACTAAACAAGCTTGACAGGCTTGAATGCAGCAGGCGTAGTTGTTATTGTTGTTGTTGTTGTTGTTGCTACAGTTGCATCTCCTCCCCGTCTCCCCCGCTCTCTGTGTCTTTCTCCTTGCCGCTCCCACACTCTTTTTGGGCAAATGTGCACTGAAGGAAATTGCAAACAAAATTGCAACTTCCTGTCAGCGACAAAAACTTTTGCTGTGGCGCCAATGTTGCCACTTCCGTTTAGAGCACTCACACACACTCGTATTTTCTGGGTGTAAGTGTGTGTGTGTGAGTGTGTGTGTGTGCTAAGTGCTGTCGGTTATTCATATGCAAACGGCCATGGCAGCAGCCATAGCCAGGCCATGTTTGGCAATCAAAATATTTCACTAAATTGCTGAGCCAAACTGAACAAAAGCCAAGCAACAGCAGCAGCAACAACAAATGTGGCAGCAACAACAAATGCGACAGCAACAACAATTTGACTGCAACACGCCGCACCACAGGAAGAATAAAATATTAAATAAATTTTTGCAAAATTTTACAAACGTGACCAGAGCCTCAGAATACCAGCGAGAGAAGAAAAATAAGTAGATATAGTATATATATATATATGGAGAGAGAGAGAGACACAAAGACAGAGAAGAATCTACTAAAAATCCATGTCTTTTTCCCACCGCGCAGCATATGTAAAACGTTTATCGAGGCTTCAATGTGGACCTCGAGGGGAGTTGCAGGGCGAGGGGAGTTCGCAAAGTTCTGAGCTTGGCAGGGAAAGTGTAAAATTAAATAAGAAATAGAAGCAAACTGACCGCAGGCAGACCGACCTCACCCCCCTTCTTTTCCTCCTTCTGCTGCCAGTTTACGACTTTTTTATTTGCACCACGCAATTTGTGCACTTCTTTCGTGTGGCATGCCCCCCTCTCCGCTCTAGCGAGCAACAGCTAGGACGTGGACCTGTCTGCCATATTTTCTCTCCTTGAGTTGAGTTCCTTTCTTATATTTGTGTGGAAAGGGGCATCGCTGGCGGCTTAGCTGCCACTTCAAAGTTGCCGCGTGGCTCAAACATAAACTCGCACGAAAATTATTCAAAATAATTACAAAAAAAACAAAACAAACAAAATATTACAACTTCACAGTTACGATTTAGAGACGGCGAGAAAGAGAGAAACTTGTTGTTTCTCATCTTAAATACCCAATTTTTTTCTGAATAATTGAAAATAATATTTGTAAATTTATTTGCATAACATATTTTTAGGCTAAGCTTAAAATAAAATTTAAATAAATTCTTCTGTTTTTAAAAGTATGCTGCATTTCTAATTCGGCTCGAAACGATCTCAAACATGGTCTAAAGAAAATGAAAATAAAAAACCCTATTTATAAAAATATTCGTTATCTACAATTTTTTTAAACAGACATAACATAATGTAATTTTAAATAACTTTCTTTCCGAAAAACTTTTTTTATTAAATTACTTCATATGTTATAGCGAAATCTAAACTAACGGCCTAATGCATCAATTTTCTATAAATTTTGATTACAATTTTATCATACATTATGTGTCAATTTTTCCATATTGTGAGAAGTACTAGCATTTAAGTATATTCAATAGAAAATTTATTAATTCATTATTTCAAAATTTAAGCTGCAAGTTTATTAAATTCATTTCGATTCGTTTTGAGTAATACATATTTATTTTGTTTTTACTCAGAATAAATTCCAGTTCAGGAAGAAAGCCAGAGACATTGCTGCACTTCAGAATTTCTATTAGCCATGCCAAAATAAATAAACAGAAATATGTTTTTAGGCATATTGTCGACTAGTTAAGGTAACAACAAAGTGATTTATTTGTGACACGTGCCTTCTGTTTATTAAATAAACAATGTGCAATGATAATGAAGTGCAAATATATACATACATTTATCGGAAATAGAATAATTTTTTGTTAGAACAAATTAAAATTGTCGAGTGAGAAATAACCTATGGCAATAAAAGCTACGAAAAATATTCCTTGCTGATAAAAAATTAGTCTTAAATGTACTTTATTATAAGTTAACTAATTTAATGCGCGTAGGATCTGTGTCAGAAGAGAAGGTTTGACATTTACAGACCTATTACACTCTTAACATCCAAATATCTTGTGTTACCTATGTTTTAAAGTAAAACTACAACTCAATCAATAACTGAGTCATCGCACGTGCCTTTTGATTGACAATCAAAACAAAGTGAAAACCCACAAGAACGAACATAGTCGATTTTCAGAGCATTTGAAACCACGCATGAAATTTGTGATTAAATATTTAACAATGCGCGAAAAAAGGAAACACCTTGAAAATGTGATGTTGATGCCTTCCAAGGAATTTAAAAGATCTAATGTAAGGACTAAGCACAGAAAAGGCTTCACGTGAACATAAGGGTGAGTGTGTGCATGAGTATATGGGTGTTTGTGTGAGTGAGTGAGTATTAACGGCCAAATTATGATAAAGCTCACTTGACAGACGTCCATAGTCTGTGGCCGTTTAATAATAAAGTCAAGAAACACCCTGTGTCAAGGGTCGTTCTGCTCTTCGTTTCGTTTCATTTCGCTTCGTTTCTGTGTATACAACAGAGTGCTGAGAGAGGGAGTGAGAGAAAGAGCGAGAGCGAGAGCACAGGCAAGGAGCTAGCTTTGCTGAATAAGAGAGCGTGCGATTGCTTCGTTCTCAGTGTTGCGAATGTCAACCGGTTGGCAACATTGCATGTTGACAAGCATTTGTTGCTGTTGCTTTTCGTTGCTTTGCTTTCTTTGGGAACTTTGGTTTGGTTTCAAAGCAAATCTTTGATTAATTGTGTGCCATCTGACATGACATACCATTTACAATGGCCACGTGCTCTTTAAATATTTATTCCAATACGCATTTATACAATCTATGTATACAGATTTATGTATAAGTTTTGTCAAGATATAAGGATATAAATCATTCGCTTGCTTAATCAACTGGCCGCACAATTACAACAATAATTTGTAGCTATTTTATACAATTGACAAAAGAAAATTTACGCAGCATACATTGTTCGCTAGAGGGAGCCACTTTTACTTTTGGCTTTCACTTTCTCTGTTTCTCTCTCTCTCTCTCTCTCTGTTTCTCTCATTCCTTCGCATTGGCCATAATGTTGCATGGAAACACACATTAAATTTGATTTGGTCACGTTTCCAAGCTTTGTTCCACTTATGGCTCATTTTCGTATGGCCGGCCAATAAAGATGGCCAAGAAGGTCCAAGGACTAAAAGCAAGGACATCAAATCATAGGTCTGCAATAAGCCTCGATATGATCCATGCCCAATGCAATCACAGCCTCTCGCTGACCATTGAGAACTTCTCCCTCAACAGCTAATAGAGGCATTGCTGTCATAAAAATGCCTCAGTGAAACTTGGCTATAAAACAGGACGAGGAAAAGAGTTGAGGACACGGCATAAGGCAGCTGCTTCTGGGCCAAAACCAGTTAAGGGACCCGCCGCATTCCTGCATTCGAAATGCATGCAACCTCTGCATCGATCTCAAGACATCTCTTCAAAGTCTGTCGTCTTAGCCCGGCTTAAACAAAAGATGCCGCCAGTTGACAATTGGCTTGAAGTAACGAAAAAGACAAAAGAATTTATAAGTAGTTCCAGTTTACTCGTATCTTGTGGAGATTGAGAGACAATGTTATCCATCGTTTTAGCCACAGTTTGACTTAATAGCCAAGGCTTTGGCCCAAAAATAAAAAGAAAATAAGAAAAAATTGACATATTTTCCGCCTTTAAATCAAACGCGATACGAAATGCGACTTCAACTGTCAATGGTCTTTGATGCCTCTTTAATGATGTTTACTGCCTGAATCGAATCCCAAACAAGTCTAAATGATTTTGGCCATCTTCAACATAAACCGCAACTGCAACTGTCTCTATTGTAACTTTTTACCCGAAAACATTTAACAACTTTTGCATAAGTTTATCAACAGCAAATCCGGTTACACAAATTACTTCTATTAATACCACAGGAAGGTTAAGACTGTTGAGTACCCTAGCATACCTAATAACCACATAATGATAATAAAAATCATGATTTATACAAATATTATTTGTATTACACTTTCAATTTTTTTTTATTCTTGGTAAATTTAAATTTTGTTCAAATTATTTGAATTATAAATTTTTTTGAATTTTACCAACAGTTTTTTTTTTTCATTTGAACAAAATAAATTTTTTGAAAATTTAATACTGAATGAAAAATTGATTTGAAATTAATCTAATGATAAGTGCAGATCTAATAAACTTATATAATATGTTTTTTGAAATATCATTAAAATTGCATTATATCTTAATCCGATTTTTGCTTATTTAAAATGTTATCAAAACAGATAAAATCATGAAAATATGTGGCATATATCGCTAAAGTAAATTTGAAAGTTATGGGATGAAGAATAAAACAGTCCCCTCCAAAAGATTTTCCCATATTCGTCACCCTTAAGGCATTTTTCAAATGCTCTTTTTTTTTGCTCACCAAAATTTTTAATCAAAACTATTCGTTTTATATAGGCAGATAGTAAAATATTTGAAATTTATTACAAATGAAGAGTATTTCTTAGGCTGCGATTTTTTGTGCGCCTTTTTGATTTCTTTTTAAGCAATTTCCGTTTTTGCATATAAAAGAGAATTGAATTTTAATTTTTAACAGAGATGGAACATTGCAATTGACACATGACAAGTCAGCTGACGTTACAACAGAGATAGAGAGAGAGGAGAGGAGAGGGAGGCGACATAACATGGTTAAGAGACAAGTGAGCTTTTGGAAGATTGAAAGCAAATTGAAATGCATGGAAGGCAACATAAACTTATGTAACTGAAGAATACAAATTGATCAAATACAAAAATCGGCAACATCATCATAAATCTAAAGGGTTGGGGTTGGGGATTGTTGCAAAGCTCCAAAAGCAGTCAAATAACACAAAACCAAGTTTCCAGTTCCCAGGATAGTTTACAGACCCCAAATACAGAATTCGACCCAAAACCAGATTCAGATCCAGACTAGACCAGCCACAGTTGCGTTGGGGGACTGGGCATGGAAAAGCGAAAGGGAAAAGGGAATGTAAAGCCACGCGACAGAATTCAGAATAGTGAGCTCATCATTGGGAATTCGAATTGAGAGAAACGACAGCGAGCAATTTTATTTGATGTGTCGATACGTGTCGCCAGATGCGAGATATGAGATATGAGATACGAGGAAGGAGATACGAGAAACGAGTTGTCAGCCTAGTGAAATCTGCAAATCAAATTACAAAAATCATAGCGTTGAAATTTTCACACGAGAAATGCAATGGGGAGTGGCTCCTCCAGGACCTCAACTCCTGCTTCCCAATGCCAAACTCAGTCCAATCGGCCGGCAAATTGTCAGACGTCAAATGATGAAATGAAATCAAACTGAAATTGCAGCAGGAGTAGGAGCAGCAGCGGGAACGAGCCAACTAGTCCATATCCTTGTCCACAATCATGTCCCATGTCCATGTCTATGTTAGACGAGCGACTAAATTGTGGAATGGCTTCAAACTCCTCTCGCCACCCATTTAGAAACTGACAACAGGGACGGGAACGGGGACAGGCACATTCGTCCTGGGAACAAGCGACCATCACAAATTGCGAAATTTTGAATTTGCAATTTTTTATTTATTTACACACGACACACAGTCAGAAAATGGAGATGTGAAAAGCGTGAAATAGTGAGAAGGAAAGTGTGAAAACTGTGTGTGTGATAAACTTACTGTTTAAACAAATGAACTGCCCGATTTTTAAACTGTCATCAGTTTTCACACTTCTCACTCCAGCAACTTCAACAAAACCGACTGTCCACTTTTTACCATAGAGAAGCATTCGGAAAACTATCTATAATTCATATTGCAACTATGTAATTTTTGTGAGGGGACAGTTGAAATTCGTATTCAATTCAGCATCTGCAAATGCTGAAGCGATTTATAATTGATATTGACATTTAGAAAAGCTTTTCAATAACTAGATTACTTTATTCGCAATATATTCATATTCAATTATGGATTTTAAATGTTATTCAGTCGACAGCGTGACGCTGATTTTTATTACTTCTACAAACTGAGTTATTTGAAGACTTAGCTGAACCGAAGATCAGCTACACTATACATTTAATTGTTGACATTCATAATTGAAATTTAACCTTTACTTAAAAAATAAGTAAAAGGGTATATTGTGTTCGTTGGAATGTATGTAAAGTATGTATGTTCTTGATCAGCATCAACAGTCGAGTCGATATATCCATGTCCGTCTGTACCAAATTTGGCACACAGATTTCACATACAGTTTTTAAGATAGTACAGTTTTTATGGTAATTAACGTTTTCTATTAATATTAACGTTATCTATCTATTAATATGGAACCGAAGTAACATCTAACCAAAGTTATTAATTAAGTTATTATTTCAAAACAATCACCTAAAAGTATATTGTGCATTTTTCTATTGTCTTCTAAATATTAAATATATGATATTTTTAAAATTCTCGCAGCAACTCAAATGTATAATGAAATAAGAATAAACAGAGCAAAAGATTATATTAAAAATAATATTTAATAAGTTGTAAAAAAATTAATTCAATGTTGGCTACGCTTGCAATATTATAATATACACGTACAAAACTAGGAAACATACACTCTTACACTTAAGATGTCCAAATATTGATCTCTTATATTCACATACTTCACAAATAAATCAAGTCGAAGACAAGTCATTAATTCAAATTATTGATTGTTCACTGGATTCGTATTCTATACATATTTTCTTGTAATTTTTTTCTGTTTTTAATGTGCCCCCGTTTGACATTCTCAGCTGTAACGTCATGCGACGCAACTTACGCTAATTAAAATTCCAATTTAATTGGCTTTGACTGTTGCTTGTCTTCGGGGCGATTGCAACGGCAGACGCCAAGTTTTTTTTTAATTTTTTTATTTTCGAATTTTATTCTTGCAAATTGTTTATTCAATTGAAATGCGAGTAAGGCAATGACTAAATAGCAGGATGAGAAATTCGGTTGGCAAAAGAGGAAACGAGAGGAGCGGGTACAGTTGGCTGAATTTCAATTGCAGATGCCATAGAAAGTATTGCGTGTGGAATGTCGATCATGGCGATTAAATGAGCCACCAAATTCAATTTAAATAGCATCATTCAACGCCTTCAACCACAAGTTTACACACACACGCACAGATACAGATACTGATACAGATGCAGAGACAACACATTGACAGTTTATTAACTGACCAATGCTGTCACGAAATATCTCTGACATTGCACCACCCACGTTTCAGGTCCATATATTGCCCATTATATCGCCACATTAATTAGTTGGCATTGAGTTGCGGTTGTCAAAGGCGGCTTGACAATAACAACAACTTGCAACATGCAACAACGTCGACAGCATCAGCATTCCTTCATTCCCCATGGGGCAAGTCCAGCGTTGACAACTGCAATTCAAGAGTTAAAGGACCACACGAAATCGAAGTCCATTCAATAAATGTGCAATTGCTTGTACTCTCTTACTCACGTTTCCCTGCTTTAAGTTTAATTTAATTAATTGCAAATTTACGTATATAAAATGTTGAAAAGTTTTATTTAACTATAATAGAAATACATTTATAAAATTACAATTATATTTCAATTAAACTGTAGAAGAACAAGAAATCTAGCTTAATTCCAATTTCTAAATTGACGATTTGTTAAATTAGGACTTTCACTTATACCATTTAAAATTTTTACTAAATTGAGTTCCACTATAAACAAATCCAAATACGAAACTTCGAATATAAATTCATTTTTTTTATTTTTTATTTTAATATCAAAGAATGCCTCTTTAATATAAATGGGACAAGCAAGTAATCATCTTTTTGATTTACTTGGTATTTTAATATTTATTCTTTATGGAATTTAAGACACCAACAATTTATGCATGTGGTCTTGTTCTCAACTGTTTCGGCTTTTAATTTCAAAGTGTGTGGAGTGCGGCTGTATGTGTGTGAGTGTCTGGCATGCGATTCGCTTCGCTGAAACACAAATCGCATTTAATTTAGTGGAAATCAAAACGAGTCGCTATTTATGTGCCGATGAAATTTCAACTAAGCCTGCGCCTGGGCAATAAAAAGTAACGACGATAAGAAGCAGCAGAGACAGAGGGGGAGACGGAGTGTGAAAGGGACAGATAGAGTTGGGAATCAGAGCGAGTACACAGCTGTGGCACCTGTTGTCTAGCATGTAAATGAATTCCGCCTGTGATCGACAGCAAGAGGAATTTCGGCGCAATGCCACAAACAAGGCCAAAAACAAGAGGTGAACATAAAACCTCCAACCTCCACTCAAGGTAGAGCTGGCAGGATAGAGAAATAGAGGAAGAGAGAGGGAGACTAAGGGAAGAAAAGAACAAACAGGTGCTAATCGAAATATAATGTTTCAGCAGCGGTCGCACATAAAAAATGATACGCCAATAAAATTTAATAATTTAAAAATGAAACAACAAAATGAAGAAGCAGGAGAGAGCAGCAGAAAGCCGAGAGAAAAAGGGAGCGTGCTAGAGCGAGAGACAGAGACAGAGACAGAGAGAGTGAGAGAGCGTGCTGTAAAGCCGGAAAAACATAATAAAAAATTCATGAGTTTTACGAGAAACGCGAAGTTGAAACAAAAAGTGCAAATAATGAATGACGAACGGACGAAAAGGAGATGTGAGAGAGATCGGCGAGGGGAAGGAGAAGAAGGAAGAGGAGGAAGTGCAGACTGGAAACAGGCGACGACAGGTAAAAATGACATTAAAATGAATCGTTTTGCCTACTTAAAGGCGCATAAAAAGCAATTTCCATTCTTAAAGCCGTAAAGTATGCACTGATATCGCACAGTCAACTCAGTCTTTTCTCTTTCTCTTTCTGTTACAGGTAACTAAAGTTGAAGGCTGCCTGATTATTGATTTGGCTACCTTGCTTGGACTTGGACAACCTTTTGGCTTACTCTGACTTGGCGTAGGAAAAAGTACTTAAACCAGCAACAAATATTTAGTGTCGCAATGATAATTACAATGCCAACACTAAGGTAAAGGCGGGACTAACAGAAAAGGAGACAGAGGGAAAGAGAGGGAAACCAGATGCAGGGACTCACGCTGGTGACACCGACACATATCCTTGATATATGCTTTTGTATTTACACATTTTGTGTTTACCTTTGCATGACCAGTCCGTCACTTTGACAATCATAATGAGGCAACCAGCAAAGACCAGACAACAACAACGCACACTAAAATGGCTGACAGCAGCAAACCTGACTGCAGGACGTCTCACAACAATCCAGATAGCTAGAGATGGAAAATATTGTAATAGATTTAAACGTTGATCATGCAAATTTATTTGAAACTTTCGCTTCTTTAATCTTGTCTAGTTATTACTGTAATATTTACTGGGAAATTAGCTAAATTATAGTAAATTATTAAAATATATCACTGAACGACAGGAAATACACATTTTTATTTGAGATTTTCAAGTATTTCATGGCCTAAAATTTTTTGTTACACAATTTATAGCGCCCTAAAATAGATTATAATTTTTTAATCGTAAAAAAATTATGTATCAAATTTAAATTATGTAATTTTATCTTACATTTAAAGTATATGTTAGTGTTAATTATTTAGTGCTAGTTTTTCTTATGGTGATTTTCCAAATTTTATTTCAAAAAAGTACTTTCGAACTGCTCTTGTGACTCACGCACTCATCGCTAGCAGTTAAAGAGGTCGTCCGTCTGGGCTGACGGATTCCAGTTGTGGCCGCCGCGTGTCTCATTTAGGACTGTTGTCCGTTATAACGATGATGACTTACATGTGTGTTGCTAGCGTTGTTATTGTTGTTGTTGTTGTTGCTACTGTTTACTGTCGTTGTATTATTGTTGTTTACCTTGCCAGAAAGCGCAGGTAAGCAAGCAAATCTATGTTCCTTGTTGACTTTTGCTTTTATTTAATTTTGTGGCAAGGTGTAGCAACTATAAATACACACACATGTCATGTTCATGTGCCACTGACTGACTCTGAATAAGGGCGAGTGGATGTGTGTGTGTGTGTGTTTCTAGATGTATGTGTGTGGGCCCAGCAAATAAACTTTAATTGTTGCAACTACTGTGTGTCCTGGCACGTGTTCGTGTCTTTGTGTGAAGACTCTGTGTCAATTGTTGCCGTTGTTGTAATGCTTAACTTAATGCGCTGTTATCCTTTAACTGCCTGGGCGACCAAGAACACACACACACACACACACACACACACACACACGAATGTAGATAACTTGCAGTGCTGTCACACTAATACATATTCATGTTAATGTCAGCGCATAAATCTTGCAAAGTCTTCTAACACCTGTCAGCCATTTTACAAGGTGTTTCCACTTAATACATCGACAGAGACATACACACACACACACACATGCTGTGTAGAAAGAGATAGCAATAGCAAAATGGATGCGTGTGTGTGAGAGTGTCCTTTACCTTTGTACGCCATGTGTCAATGTGTCGGTCATGTGTCCAGCGCTGCGTGTGATATTGACAGTTGTTTGGGACAGAGAAAGAGCGAGAGCGAGAGCGAGAGTAAGAGAGATAAAGAGAGCGAGAGAGAAAGAGAGAGAGCTACTTGTAATCGCTGAGTGAACGCCAATTGCACAGTATAGTGCCAAATTTGCCATGTCCAAAAGCTAAAAAAGGAGCCTAACTGAACTTCAAAATTATGGTAGGTAAATGTGATGGTGGTTAGCCAAAAGCAATGCTTTGACCCAAGGCAGAACAGGTAACAAGGAGAGCGAGAGCAGCAAGCTGGGATCACGGGCAGCACAGAATGACAACAATGTTGACATTGATTGAACGTTGTCCACAACAAACAACGCACTCACTGAGCGATGGGAAATTGCAGAATGAGAGAAACGAGAGGGAAAGCAGTAAGAGACAGAGAGAGAGAGAATGGGGGAAAAAGGGGTAAATAGATATCGGGATAGAAAAGGTTGTTAGTTACACGGTGTTGATTGTTATGCCCTGATAATAAACGGGTCTAACGAATGACCCAACAATGTAGTTAGTTAATTTATGCGGCTGTTTCTAATTAGTTGCCTCTGCAATCGATACTACAGTTATCGATAGTTGTTGATTATTTATAATATGGATACTTATAATATGGCCATAATTGCATTTAATGTCATTTTTCGAGTTAAAGTTAAAGTTGGAGCTGCAATTGATTCAAGAATTAATTTATTAATTGTTTAATTTAACAATTTTTTTATTTTATTAATTTATTAATTAATTTCAACCAAGAAGTGTCGACACAAAGATTAAAAATACTCCCAATTAAAATAATTTAAATTAAAAAAACAAAAAATAATTATATATTTCGAATTTAAAATTTTATACTTAAATTCTTTTATTTTTAATTTAGTTTGAAAATTTCTAGTTAATCAATTTTTATAGACTATTCAAATGCTTAAATATTTTGCGAAATTACTGAGCTAATCAGAGGTAAACGGTATTTGAGCTTGAAGCATCCCATAGGTTTAGAATCGGTTAATGTTAAATTGTTTAAATTAATTTGATTCTTACAAGTATTCTTAATATCATAAGCTGTTCCCTATGTCTTATTATATCCATATTCTGAAGGTTAGCAATTGCACATAATTAGTATAATGTTTATTAGAACTGTTTTTAAGACAAACGATTTCCTTTTCCCATACCTGTGATTAAATAGTAAGTACTCCTCCTCCTATTCTTTACGAATTACTGTGTAATTACTGTGACAGAGAAATTCAAAAGAGTTGGAATCTCTGTTGATTAACTCTCTATTTATTCTTACGACTAACTAAATAAGTTCAAATTAGTTGAGTCATGGTCATAGTGTATGTAAAGTTCGACTCCTTTCAAAAGGATGACCACAAAATTCATTTCCAGTTGTGTTGCTATTGTTGTTTTGGTTGCTATTGTTGTTTTGGTTGCTATTGTTGTTGTGAGTTGTGGTGGCGCTTTTGGGTGTTTGGTTTATTTTAATTGCCTGGACTCTTTAATTGTTGAAATATTTAAATTAGTTTGCTGAGAGCTGTCGTCGACGATTTGAGTGAGCAGGTGATTCAGTCTCGCTTCCCTTTTCTCCTTCAATCTCTCTCTCTCTCTCTCTCTCCCTGTCTCTCTCTCTCTTTCTATCTCTAGTTTGATATGTGTGTGAGAGCTTAACTTTGCGACTTACTGTATATGTATTATATTAATGTGTGTTGTCTGTTTGTTTGTGTGTGTGTGTGTGTGTCCTAACCGTTGCTAGCCATTAAATTACATTGAACCGCACCCAAAAACAGGATACTTTGCAGCACATATAGAGAACGAACGATAAAGGACGTTTTCAGCCCAAGTCAAGCCGAAGCAAGCAGGTTTTCGTATTTAAGACGAAATAAATTGGATTAGAAACCGCAAAAATCCAATTGTCTATTGTGGTGCGGGCTGAAGATGCTTCCCCCGCTCCCCTTTCTCTGTCCCCCCCTCTTGGCCATTTGTTCTCTTCCACTTTTGGCATTGGGCCCCCATTGGGCTGTCTTGTAAGCTTTGGATGTTTGTAACCTGGTCGAATCCGAATTCGAATGTAGGTCTTAAAATATTTAGCAAGAAATGCTGCGACTTTCTCTCTGTTTTGTTTGTTGTTGTTGTTGTTGTTGTTTTTTTGCGTCTGGCTGCCTCTTTGTATGTTTGTATGCAAATCAAAGACTAATTGGATTTTTAAGCTCAAACTGTCAATGCCGTTGCCACATTGGAGCGTCGCACTTCTCTGGCCAAAACTCTTGGCCCATCTGCTTGCTGGCTTGCTTGCCTGTGTCGGTTTTAGCCCCGCCACTCTGTTTGTGCTTGTGCACCTGACTAAAAGGCAAAAAACCGTTGACAAAGGCCAAAATGAAATGTCGACGACCGTCGACCGTCGACCGTTCGCACTGCTTGCTCCATTTTGTCTATATGTATTGGAATTTATGGTTTCGGTAAGCGTTTTAAGCTGCACAGCAAACAATTCCTCATGCAGCGTACATTGAACTGCCAGCTAACACTGGGGAGATATCAGCACAATTCCAATCCTCATATCCATACATAGATCCCCATCCGCAAAACAGTTCCAAAATGAGCGGGGCGATGCAAATGCCACACTAATTTGATTCTATTTAAATCTCATTGTGGACATCAGGCGACTTGGCTTAAACGCCCACTGATGGCTGTTTTGTTTTGCCAGCTTTATCTTTCTCTCTCTCTCTCTCTCTCTCTTTGCTCCTTCCCTCTATATCTTTGTTGAATCCTCTGCTGTGACTGTGGTTGCTGTGGTTCTGTTTCTGGGCGCCCGCATGACGCGCACTCATCACGTAACAGTTTTCATTCATGTGTGTGTGGGTGTGTGAGTGTGAGTGTGCGTGTGTGTCTCGTGTCTCGTTCAAATGAGTGCCTTGAGTATCTTTTCTATTTGCGTGAACGCAGCTGCTCGGCCAAATAGTCTAACAGTCTGCAGCCTACAAACATGTCCTTGCCAGCTAACAACAACAACAACAACAACTATAACAGCACCAACGCCATCAAGAGCGAACAGCAAAAGCGACAGATAACAAACACTCGAGTTTGTGTGACTCAAAAACAGGCCCAACTATTCTCAATGGCAGCATGTGTGTCAGTTTCTCTATCTATGTCTTCACTGCCATTAATCGGATCGGGTATTTTGCCTATCTAATGCGATAAATTATAATTGATCATTGCAGATAATTATCTGCAAATCTATCAGGCATATTCTACTGATCTTTGGCATCGTAAATTAAGCAAAATACATTTGATATGCCAGGAAATCAAGTGGTCAAAGCTTTTATATGTCAAAATATTTAATTAGAAATTTAATGAAATTTAGAATTTATTAAAGTAAATTAGATTATTTTTAAATGAAATTAAAGCTTAATATATTTTAAACACATGTAAATAAATAAAACCATTACTTAAAATTGTTTGGTAATTTTTGATAAAACTGTGAAAGCCAATTTACAAATATATATGTAAGGCCTAAACTCTGTTAATAAATTAAGCGCCAACGAATATTAGATTATCTATGTGCGGATCATTATTTTCTTTTAGATTCCTAATCTCAAATTATTTTAACCAGTTTTTTTTACTTTAGTTAATTAAAAAAAAAAAAAGAAAATAATTATTACATTTTCCAATATCTTACTCGTTGCTTTAATTAAGTACTAGTTATATGTACTCAAAATTCGTCGCCTTTTTTTATAAGCAACAACTTGTGAACTTTGAGTTTTAAACAGAAATGAGTTACGAGTAGTTTTAAAAACTATTGTTACGCGTTGCTTTTAGAAAGAGTATAAATACAGCGTTTTAGGTTCGACTTTTGTGTTTGTATCTGGACTATGGTTTGTTGCTGCTGTTCCAAATCGTCGAGTGCGACAGTGACACACTTGGAGAACATGCACAGGCCGCTCTGTTGCTGCCTTGCCGGCTATTTTTTGGTGGGGCAAGTTAAAGCCGCACAAGGACATGTGTCGCACTTGTGGGATTCGTTGAATGAAAGAATCGGACTGTTTTATGGAGGTACTGGTATAGTCCATACACTCTGAAGTAGTCGAAGATAGAGAGAGATGGTAGCATATAATTTTGTTAAATAATACAATAGACACCTTGGTGTCAAAGACTTTTGTTGCTTTGCGAGCACGCATTCATCATACGCCGCGTTGACATGGCGTGTGCTTCAAACCCAAAAGCTTAGATGTGTATAGATTCTGATTGCATTGTGAAGGGGAAAAATGACGACTTGAAGTCTATTAATTACACATGTTGCGTCAGAAGTAAAATCGTTTTCCATTTATTTTTATGAGTTTTTGCTGTACAGTTTGTCAAAGTATTCTTAGCCCAAAAAAAGTAATAGGAAAGAAATGTATCCTTCACATTTGTTAGCCTTTGGCAGTTTTCTACAACGATTTTTCAGCTAAGTTATGACCATAAGGAGGCTATAAAAATAGCCAGCCAAAAGACGATATCGATGTCGCTACCCTTTTAAATAAAATGACGAAAAAAAAGAAAGAATGGGGAAAAGAAAAGAAAAGAAAAGACCATATGAGAAACAAGTATTGGGCAACGCGTCAGCCGCTCGAGCAATTCATCGCATTAGGTTGTGCCTTGAACTTGCGTCTTGGACACAAGTTCCACAACTGTCGCCTCGACGATTCTTCATATTTTTTTTTTTTCTTGATCACGTGCCATGTGGCAGTTGCTGCCAATGGCTAATGCTTTAGTCAGGGACTCGATGGAGTCGCAGTCTGTGTGTACTGGCTAATTGCAAGCGAATTTCATTTATAATATTGCCTCCACAAGTTTCAAAATTGAAATTCTCTGAAATCGACTCGAAGACAACGAAACGCTTAAAGCCACAAAATTAACTTTGGGCCAAGAACGCAACCAGGTAGTCAGATTCTTAACGCTTGAATGCCTCACACCGCAACTACAGCAACAACAACATTAACATTCGATTTCATCGTCGATTTTGACAGGAAATTAAATTCGATGTATTGCTCTGGACGTGAAACCAGCTCAGAGACCATTCTGAAAGTAAAGTCACTCTTTGCCTTGCCTTTTGTTTTATAGACTCCTCAATACCTTTTGCATCTGCTTCCGCTTCTGCATCTGAGTCTTTGTGGCATGGCTTACAATTCGAAATTCATGCGGCTTCAGTTTTGTATACCCTGTGCCCATTGACAAGTTCATCGGGGTATAGTATTATTTTTTTTCGTTCAATAACACATTTTCTCATTGGCAAAATTTAAACACGATAAAAAAATCTAGTTTTTTAACTCTTATGAAGTGTGAAAGAATCGAACCTAACTTCCAGTCTTGAGAAAACATGTTTATCTATAATAAATATTGAAGATCTAGACTTAGGATATCTTATAGCCAAGCAATCTTGACTTTCAAGTTTTTAGCTGAATTTTTTTTATTGTTGCGCTTTTGCTTTATCTGTATCTGTTAGCCAGTAAACAAACCGGAGATGACTTTGCGGTTTTACATTGAGCGCCTCCTGCGAAATAGAAGCCAAATGCGACTGAGACACTGAGACATGAAAACTAACTTTGGGTCCAGGTTGGATTGGTTCGCCCGACTGCCTTTGGTTGGTTATTATAATTACTGATCCCTGGGATACACTTAAATGCTTGCAGCGTCATGAACACCACTGAGAGAGGATGTGCATTTGCCCTTAACCCACAGGAAGTTGAGGCTGCGTCTTAGTAAATTGCCCCGAAATATGTCTCAAGTGACCTTCGCTTGATACTTTCAGCTAACTGGCTGGGAGTTTATCAGTTATCGCATTTGCAACTTTAAGTTGTGTGAAATAAATTGATTTACATTCAATATTGGCATCCACATACACAAACACACACACATGAAATGACGAGAACAAGAAAGGCCACTTTGCAAAAAGAATTGGCAATGAACTGAGATGAGCCGATGCTGCCTTGCATGGCCTGGTCCTGTCCTCAGTACTCTGTCCTTTGTCCTCTGTCCTATGCTGTCCTGACTTGGCCTGGCTCTGTCTCTGGCTCTGGCTATGACTCTGGCTCTGTCTCAGTCTCTGAGTGTCTTCTTGCTGGATAGCGACAATAAGTCATTGTCAAGGTGCTGAAACGACGACGACGATTGGGACAGGCAACAACAGGCGAAGCTTTGCATGTGGGTAGAAACAATCCAAGACAAGACCGAATACAACAAAGACAGAGACAGAGAGAAAGAGAAAGAGATGGAGCATTTAAGTACAGGTTGCATGCCGGATTCGAGTCTCTGCCCAGGCAATGCAATGAAGTTAATTAAATAAAAGTAAAGCGACAGAAAACTGAATTGCCACAGCACACGACGACCATGGAACAAGGCGCGTCTCTCAGTTTGTGACAACAGCAAATGCAATACCTGCAGAAAAAGATGTGGTGCAAGAAGAATGCCAAAAGGAAACTCGCCCACGTTGCATGAACTGGCAGCTAGCTAAGTTCGAGCTGATGTGGAGTCGAGATGCATCTTGGCATTGTCATGAAGATCACATAGTCGCTATGAATAAGTACATGCCACTCCTGCCACAGACGCCCACAGTCTTAGTCCCAGAAGCTCATGACCCATAATGAAGCTCATGATAATGAAATGATAAGAGACAGATGGATCTTAATTGCTGAAATGACAAGCAACGCCCACTGATGCAAAAGACAAAAAAGGCTCATGACTTTATGTTCTCCTAAGGATACCTAAAGAATCAAAATCTCTGGAAAATGTACCTAAGTCCAAGATACAGATACATGGTCACAGAGACAGTAGTAGTTTGTAAGTAATATTTTTACTATCTACTAAGAACAGTTTCAACTGTTCACATCACTTTCAATGTTATATACAAAGCACACGAAGAGTTTATTTAAATGTAGACAGAATTATATTAGAAAATGTCTTCAATTTTATTAATTAAAATTAATACATATAAATTAAATGTAGTGAATCAACTAGTAAATTAAGTTTATGTCGTATTGTATGTTAATTATATTGTTGAAATATCAGCAAGAGCAGCATTGTCTGTCCTTGATTCCCTTACTCTGATTAAATTAATTCCCTTTAATTGCGGCCCAACAAAAAGTGATTTTAAGACACCCACGCAGAACAATAAGTTCATTTGAGCTAAGCTGTGGGCGTGCAACAATTCGAGGAAGACCATAATACATAGCTTGTGCTCCATGAATTACAATAAATATAGATGCAAGCTCATTTTGAATAGCAGCAATGAGATATGTCAGGGTATTTCAAATCGAAGAATACCCTAGCACCTAGTATCTCAGGAAATAAGAAGTACAAGAAAATAGGAAGCCAATACAATTCTTTAATATATTTTCATCATATTTAAGATAAGGAGAAAACAAATTGTGATCGTCTCAGCCTCTTTCAGTGCGAACTACAGGGTACTTGCGGAGTCCAGCCCTTTAAACTATACACGTACTTTGCTGATGATGATGTTGTATTATTACAAAATTAATAATTAGAGGCTTAATTAGACACTTAAATTATGCAGAAGATTGTGTGGCAATTGATAGACTTTAAGGTTTTGTTTTCTTCCCCACTGCTTAGCAAGTTAAAAGTTGAATGAAGACAGGCAAAGAGGTTGAGATAAAGAGGAAGATTCGGTGACAGAAAGAGAGAGAGGTAAGGACGGTATTGATTGCTTATCAGTTGGCATTGTTTGTCATTTGCTGCCATCGCTGACACTTCCAAGTAGCTATTAATGTCAACTCAATCGTGTGTCCAATCAACAAAAAAAGCCGCTTAAAAAGATGACAGCATTTTTCCGAATGCCATAAAATACGCTCTTTCGCTGGCTCTTCAAAAAATGCCAATGTAACCAGCGGAAAAAGGTTTCCAAAATGCCAAAAAATGAAAAATAAAGAAAAACTTTTGACAACGGTGACAATGACATGGACGACTCGAAGGAGTCAAGCCAAAATATAAGGCAAATGGCAACCCTAATCAGCGCCTGGAGCACTTGCGTTAGACGTAGACGTCAATTAAGTGGCGTCTCGTAAAGCCCGCCTCCACCCCCTCCATGGAAATCCCCTTCGAAAAGAAGGCAAAAGCGTGACGAAAATTTGCATCAATAAATGACAAAACCATACGCTGGATGCCAATGTAATAAGTGCCAAGCGAGTATGCTCCATCAAACCGACGACAAAAAATGAGAGAGAGCGATTGAGGAATAGAAGGGAGAGAGAGAGAGGGAGAGATAGCGAACCTTTTGAATTTACATGTCAGACACAGATGTTTTGCAATTAAAGCTGGCAATGGGGCCTTGGATTTGGATATGGGTTCATTATCACTCTCAGATACATTTCGGTAGCTGTATCTGTGTCTGCATCTGCATCTCTGGCTGTAAATGTATTGGATCAACCGTTGAAACAACATTTTGACAAAGTGGCTGCTTAACTTTTCAATTGAACAAGGAGGTTGTGAGGTGGCAACATGTGTGTAGAGTGTGGGGATATGGATGTGGATGAGAATGGGGATGTGAATGTGGCAAGGTGCAGAACGCGTCAAGTGGCTGACTGCTACCACAAAACGATGTCACAATATGTGAGCATGTGTGTGTGTGTGTGTGTGTGTGTGTGCATTGAGTAAAGTGTCCTCTTGACTTTCACACGCTCTTCAAAAACTGCACACTCGATCTGATGTCATAACCAGCAGCGACAGTCAACTGAAATGATATATATTCCCACAAATACATATGTTGATATATACATATATATCTAAAGATAGGAATTCAGGCTTATGCGCACTTATAACGCTCTTTTATCTTTTCATAAACATATCAACTTTATAAGAATTATATAGAAATAATACTCGAAAATGTTAGGAATATTCAAGATGACTACAGAAAGCCGAGTCAGAAGAGCCGAGTTCGGAAAATAAATTTTGAATAATAGTATCTATCTAGGATTAAAGTCATAATATAATTACGCTACAAGCCATTATTATTTTGATAGAAAAAAACGAATTAAAAATCACATTTAAAAAATGGTTCAGTTTTAACAATTTAAAAAAGTTGTTAGTAAAAGAAAAATAACGGGTATAAAAACAATGTAAAGCTTAAGTTAATATCACAAGATATTTCCACCTCATAAATTTATTAAGAGTATCTCTGAGCTGAGTGTATAATAAAGTCGATCACACTCTCATACTGCATTCGAGCACAATTGTTATTTTTATCTTACAATCATTTTTATTTCACGGACATTAGCTACCTCTCGATAAAAGTTGTGGGTTAGGATATATAGTACAATATCTATATAAACATTTCGGACAAACAAAAAGGCACTTGAAAGGCACACAAATTGTAGTCAATGGCAGTAACAACTTTATAACTGCTCCACGTCCTGGATACAAACAGAGGACCCTTATCCCATATCCCAGTCCGAGTTGTCGAGCAGCTCATAATGTTAATCTCTGTGTGGAGCTCTTTCAGTTCGCAGTTGCCAGTTTGAGAGTTCTGCGCTCGACAATCGCCGCCTGCTGATCAAATTAAGCGCATTTTAAAGTGACTTGTATATGGGCAAAAGTTTTTCGATTAGAGTTTAAGTGTCCATTTCATTCACGAGGTGCCGACGATGCGTCGCGTCGCGTCGGTGTTGGGCTCAAAAAAAAACTTGTAAAAAAGTTGATTTTTGCATTTGGCCGCACAATTAACTTGAACGACAGGGACGACGCTGGTTCTAGCCGAATCTAAACAGCTGCTCTTATTCCCAAAAACAGTTGCTCCCAACTGCCAACTGGCAACTGGCAACTGGTAACTGGGCAAAGTAGTAAATGGTAACTGGTAACCTCGCCATCAGCGCTTGTCTTTTGACCATGATGTGGAAATGCTTTATGCATCAGGATGTGGAGACAGGGTTCCATACTATTTTTGGTAACCAAGCTGCTGTTGCTGCTCATAGTTTTGCTTATCTTTGCATAACTTTTGCATAATAAACCAGCCAGAAACTGAGCGTAGACCATCGGGGAAACAAGGCAGCAGAAAAAGAGGGAAAAGTAAACTGGATGGAGAGTTTGTAGTCTTTCCCACAAAATGCGTGCTTTGTCATTGTTGTGTGTGCGTTTTGTACTATGGGTTGGGTCTTCTTGTTTTTGCCATTGTTTATGTATGCGACAACACATATGCACACTCACACATGACCAACAACTAACAGTTGGAACAACAGCTGGATGTGGAGGAGCACACTCCATCAGAATAGACCGGGATACATTCATATGCGTCGCCGAGTCAACAGCACAAAAATTCCGCAAGTGAATGCACGAAAATCCAAACAAAACAGCAAAAACCACACACAAAAAAAAAAAAAAAAAAAAATGAAAAAAACAACAAAGGAAAATAAAAAGAACCTTACGAGTCGCTGCAGAACAAACCTATGGATATTTGTATACCTCGTATAACTATAGCCTACACAAAAATGGGTATGACAATAGTGTGGCAAAACAATAAGGAGATTGAAGAAAACCATCTTCTAGAGATTAACAGAGTTGGAGTCATTAACTGTGGTAAATTCGAAAGTGTTATGCCAATCGATAATATGATTGATAAGTTTTGAATTTACATGCTCTCGGCGTAAGGTAGTTCATCAGAAATTCCTTAGTTTATGGCATGCCCTAGTCAAATCAGTACAATTCAGACTGTCTTATTGATTGGGAGAAAGCAATTAAGCTAATGGGCAGCCAGGGCTTAAGCTTGATTTAGGCCTGGGTATATAAATTATTTGGTAAGACAAAATAGTCAAATTATGAAAAAGTTTAAGTACAGCAAAAGGAAAAGGGACAATTAAAACAGCTAAAATTTTCGAATAGCAGGAAAAACAAACGGTTGAGCATATTATAATTTGCATCAGTTAGCAAAGATTATTTGCTCTTCAATATTTTAAACTTAATGATTTTTAAATATTTTAAAATGCTAAAATATTAAACTTATAATTACATAGACCATTAAGAGAGATTATTAATTATTAAGCTGTGATTCCTGGACAATTTACTTTTGAGCTTTAATTCATTCAGAGTCTACAAAACTAAAACTGTTGAAAGTAGCACATAGATCAAAGGGAAGATGCACCTGATTACACAGTATCCCCTCGTCGATTATATTCCATGCTAGATCATTTATTTTTTTTCTTTTCGGTTTTTTGTTGTGCTATGTTGTGGCCTGGTCGAGGGATTTTGACTGCATGGGTTTTTCGGGTTTGGAGCTTGGCTTTAATTTGGCATCCCCTGGCGCCCAGATCTCTCATTCTATCCTACACTCTATCTCTCCATCTGCACATCTATTTCTATCTCATTCAGCTAGCTGGGAGCTGCAGTTTGCGGTTGCTGCTTATGTAAATTATTTTGCATGTCGCTGATGGAACACTGAAGCAAATGGAAAGGCAAGGAAGTGGGTTGACACCAGACAACAACAGAGTGGAGTGGCAATGGTTGTAGTCAACAGCAGACTGATGATTTAATGCGAACCGCAGACTTTTGTCGAGCTAAGCATTTAATTGTTTCCCAGCGCACATTTAGAAGGCAGCTTAGCGAGCTCCAAAATGTCGACGGGCAACAAGGGAACAAAGGCAGGAGAAGGGTTTTTAAAGGGGAAATTAATCTTCCATCAAATGTTGGTTGTATTGTGTTCAGCACTCCATACTTAGTGGTGTTTATATAAAGAATCAAAAATATCTATAGTTAGTATATATTGCAAGTTAATAAAAAGTTAATTAAAAAAATGTTAACTCACTGAATTAAACTTTGACGTAAAATAAAAAAAAATAAAAATTCTTTATGTCAGTTAATTGAAACTATTTATGCACCTTTCTCTGTTAGTGATATTTCCAAAACAGTATGGTCAATAGTATAAAAATTACTGCACATTTTTAGGTGTTTGGGCTGTTTTGATACTTAAAACAGCAATAAATACCTTTATCCGATCTTAAAGTAATCTAATAGAAAGATTGATAGTAATATAACAAAGAGTTCACCTTAAAGAAGCACTCTCTGTCTTAAAAACTGATGTTGTGACGGAGAATATCTACCTATTCAGATTTATTTTACAGTAGTGCCATATTTTATTATCTTAAATAGAAAATAAGCAGCTCAAGTTAGTTTGAGTGTATGTTTTATTCATGACTGATCGGCTTAAAATTCATTATTAAATAAATAAAAAAAAAGCCGACAATTGCTATATTAATTACACCTATAAAATTAGTCAAAGATCTAACATATATTATTATTGTATTTATATTTAGATTGTTCAAAGGATTCCTCAACAACACAATAAGCATGTTATTACATATGTTCGGCAAGTCAGGACGTTGTTAATTGTGTGATTTATATAGTTATTTCATAAGTTAATTACTCAAACCTTACCGGATGTTTATCAACTGTTTGTTAATCCACACACACTTCCGGCTTCGCATTGGCAACTGGGAACTGGCAGCTGAGAACCCTTTTTGTTTTAGAGCGACAGTAATAAGCCTTTCAGTTTACCTCCAGAGAAACACACACATGCACAGAGCACAGTTACACCCATGTCTTTATATAGTATATCTACATTCATTTTTGCTGATCATGAGAATGGTCAAAGTAACATCAAACAAACTATTCATCATCACTTTTGACGCGAGTAACTTACGGGATACATCACACACACACACACATTTACACACACAGAGGCATTTTCATGCACGGCATATGTTACTGTTTGGGTATTAGATGATGTGCTTTTAAGTGTAAAAGTATGAGTGTAAAAACGGGTAGGAGTTGAGGGAGGCCTGAGGCGGAGGCAGAGCTGAAGCTAAGGCAAACACTAATGGAAAATTGGCATGAAAGACTAGCTGCTATGGAAATTTAATCACATTCACATCTCACACAATACATCATCATCATTGTGTCTGTGAACTATGTATTTGTGCGAGTGTTTGTGTGTGTGTGTGTGTGTGTGTGTGTGTCTGAACAGCACTTAAGACTCCTTCACGCATAAATATTTCATATGTGTGAGTGTGTGTGTGTTGTATTTCCGCAAGTTTGTTAACTGCATTAGTGTGTGCTGCTGTGTTTGATTATGCCTTCAGGGTGGCCCCAACACACACACACACACACACACACACACACATACACACACAGACATGCTCGCATTATATATGTATATATATCATATGTATGTGTACTAGGATTCAATGACGTCTACTGTTTGGTCTCACACGTAAATGAATAGGGATAAAGTTTTTAGATTTTGATTGCTTGATTGTGTGTGTCAACACACAACCTCCCTACCCCTCTCACATCTAGCTCCTATACACACACATGAGAGACACATACTCGTATGCATTAAGATTTGGGTTACATAAATTTGAGATTTGAAAGTTTGCCCTGTCATTGTGATATGACTTTATGGACAAGATTGTCCAAATGGAACCCTTTATTTTTGTCATCCTCCACAATATTGGTTTTATTTGCTGCCTTTTGTTTGAAATCTAACGTTGATTTGCCCTCTGGCTTCGACTCTTAATTATGTTGTACTATTTCACAACAATCAGAGCAACATTATTTCGTTTTATGTAAGTAAGACGAAACCAAACAGAGCGCATAGCAAAATGTGTAAGATATAAAGAAAGCCAGCAATGACATCGACTTGGTATAGGGAATTTTAGTAAAGAGTGTGGGTGGGAGGGTGGTGGGGAGTAGTTTACCTGACAGGTAAGTGTAATCACAGTCATTGGCGGTGGCGTCCCGCTTCCATGCACTGTGACAAAAATTTTACGCTAAATTTGCCATGCATTGCAAGAAGATTGGGACAGAGTCGGAATCGGAGACAGAGTCCAGGACCATGACAATTTATCAACGGTACAAAGAGCTGGCTGAGCTCGTTCTGCTTGGCCTGCAAGACTTTAATTCCAGCCAAATGACGCGCCTTGAATTAACCATGTTAGATAACAACAAAAATACTGCAAAAAGTACAAAAAAAAAAGAGGGAAGAAGGGAAGAGAAAAGATAAAAACAAAAACAACAGCAAAATGCAACAAACAAAGCTGAACCTAAAGCTAAAATAAAATTGCCATTGGCCTTCACACAAAAAAATTTGTTCTCGTACCAGAAAAGCGTCTGCAACTTTGGCCCATGCTAAACGACTATGTAAAGTGACAACAACAACAAGCACTACAACAACAGTGACAACAACAACAAACGCAACCGGACAAAATAGAGCAATAACAAGAAGAACAACAGGCGGCAAACGGCAAGCGTAAAAACGTCGCTTTTTATTCTAATGTCACTTCATGCCCGGCAACTCGGCCGGAATTTAAAATAAAAACCAAAGAAAGCAAAATAGCTTGGATAAGCAATTCAATATTGCTGTTGCTTCACACACCCTCTAGTTGCTCGGCTATTCAACTATAAAATATTATTCATCTATAAAAACTCAGTAATTTGGTATAGTTACCAGAAATAAGAGTTTCCTAAACTTCTAAAGTCAACTGAAAAAGAAGAGACTACATTGATAAATTTTCTGTTAACACAAGATTAACTAAAAGAATGTTGGTTCTCGACAAATTTTTGGATATGAGGTTCCCAATTCAAGTTGTTGTTGTTAACTAAGAACTTTCGTCAAAAAGTAAGTCAATAGTTTTTTTATTAGTAAGGCATTTAACATTTAAAAAATGTTATGATTTTAAATTTAAACTTACTGACAAAAACTGACAAAATCAGTAAACTACTTAGAAATAATCTAAATCTTTTGATAATTTGACCACTGAACTTCAAAGTTCACAATATCACATAATACAGTCAGAGGATCGACATTGAGCTTTTCTATAGTATTATAATACTACCTATATACTTCTAAGATTAATAGATTATCTCAAATTAAGCAATAATCAACTCAATAGACTATTCGTATGGGTATACAGTCTGGTTAGTAATACCGCAAAGAGGACAGAAATGCAGTGTCCATTTGGCTGCTAGAGATCCTATGTCCTGCTAGCAGCTACCACCCGGAGTGCCACAAAATACGCAACATATACAGACAACAACAAGAATAACAGCAGGAAGAAGAGAAGTACGAGTTGTAGTTGTAGTTGTAGTTGTATGTAGTTGAAGTTAAGTCACTACAACAGTGAAAGTCTAGCCTGGTCTAGAAGTATTTGGAGTATAAACTCATAGTCCTCAGCGACAAAACCCGAGCCGAGTCCAGTGCGACTTTTGCAATTTTTAGTGCAACTAATTCTTTCTGAAGTATCTTATTGTTGCACAGCAACAAAGCCGCAATTTTGTGTGTAGCGTGTGGAGTTGCCGGTTGCCAAATCCCCCCGTCCATCCTCTTTGGACCCCCGCAGGGAGTTACCACTTAGAAGCTTAAGCCCAGTTTGTCCCTATGAGTGTGTGTCTGTGTGTGAGTGTGTGCTTGGGTTTGTGTGTGCCGCAGGAAGTCAAAAGTATCGCGGCAGCTTAAGCACAGAACTCAGCCTGGTCAGAACTGAGACTCGAAATGCAGTTTGGATGCGGTTGCTGCTGCCCAGTTGAGTTTATTTCCCCCAGTTGATTGTCAGACTAGCAGTTGTTGCACTCTCTCTCTTTCACTCTCTCTTTATATGTTTTCTCTCTTACTCGAGCAAAAACAAATGGGCATAATAAGTTTGTTATTTTGTTTGAAGTGGCACAAAAGGCGACAACTTGCACTTCTTGAAGGTTCTAAGGTATCTCAACTCAATGCTCAACCGGAAAGCAGAGACAACTTCAAGTTGTTTAGACTTGTCTAGTTATTTTCGAGAAAATGCTTGTCATGCTCCTTATAAATGTATCAAATATCGGCCTGTGAAAGATCAGGGGCTAATCAGCTGGCGCAGTTTGCGAAAGCGAAAGCGACTGACTAACTTTCTGAGTTCTCAGTGAACTTGGCTTCAGATGTTCGAGACAAACTTATCCCTTGCATTGAAAGGAAACACTAACTAAGCCATAGCTCAGTGAGCATCATTTGGTGAAAGGATATTATAGGTTCAGTAGTTTTTGAAAGTGATCCGCCTGGCGAATCATACTTAAGATCTTCCGGTTTACATTTTAAAGAAAAAAATAAGTTCGTCATAGTTCAGTGAGCATATTCCAAAGCTAATTTTAAGTTTTGTTAGAGTATTAAAGACTTTTATTAGTTTTTTTTTTTTTTTATTTCAAGATTCACAAAATCAAATTTGTTCTTAGGTACAGTGCTACTTTTACTGATATTGTACTAACACTACCCATACTAACACTTGTTGTAGTATGTGTTTTATTTTTACTATTAATACTACTTTAATTACTTAGAGTATTTCTACAGTTTTTGCTTTTGCAACTAAATATATTACTACTACTATTACTGCTCTTATTACTTCTCTTCGTAGTACGACTACCATAGTTTCAAGTATCTCTGCTTCTACCACCGCACTAACTGTACACACTACTAGATACTGTATCTGACAACACCTAACTGCTAATTAGCATATCTTTAAATTGTTCCGCCTGGCCAAACACGCGATACGCTTAAAGTAAGATTCTTCGACTTCAATTAAGTTTTAAGTTTTGCCTTTCACTTGTTAGTGTTGTTTTTGTTGTTACTTAAAGTAATTCGATTTGTGGGTTACGCTTGACTGGCATTTATAAGTTACAGAGAACCTCAATTCTCAATTCTTTTCTTTTGTCTAGCATATCCAAAAATAGTAAACGGAAATGAGCAATTGGAGCGTAAAGAACAATAACAAAATAAGCATTAAAGTAATTACCTTAGGAGACAGACGCCCAACTGAGCCACACTTATGAATAAATTTAGTTGGGGACGCTAGAAACGAGAAGAGAGAAGAATAGAGTAGAAAAGAGGTGGAGAGGCTTCTAATGAGTGGCGCAGTTTAATTAAAATTTCTTCGCAATTGTTTCTAATGTCGAGTCGTTAAAACGTTTAACTGTGTGGCGTGTAAATCACAGGAGATTCTCTCCGCCTCATAGGTGTGTGTGTGTGCGTGTGGTAGCAAACATACATTATATAGATACTTAAGTATATGTATCTGTATCTGCAGCTATCTTGGCCACTTCCGTTTGCCAAACACGTAGCCATAAAGGCCACAACACACATACCAAGACACACACGGCGCAAACTTATGTGTTTAGCAGTTAGCAGATTGGGTAAGGGTGTGAGTAGAAGTCGGAGTAGGAGCTAAGGCCAGGAACGTTATCAGCTTGTGCCCGAAAAAGATTTAGCAGTCCGACACGTGGAAACGTGGCAAGCTTATGGCCAAGTTAGTGTTCTCCCTCTCATTTTTCCTTCCTGTTGTTTTTTTTTTTTTTTTTTGATAGCTACTTTTGCTGCCTATTGCCTCTTAATGCTAATGAAAAATATTTCCAACTGTGCGCGGATTAGGCTGCTGCTGTTATTACCAAGACAAGAGTTGAAGTTAGACCTCCTCAGCTCCTCAGTCTCCTAAACAATAAGTGGCATAAAAGTGAAGCCAAGGCTTTTATTATGTCGATGGAGAGGCGACGTTTAATATTTAGTTGAAGATTTAACGGGCCCCTCAACAGCAACAACAACAACTATGATAAGCCCAAGCGTTTTCTTGAATTACATAATGAGTTTTCCCTTCGCTCTCAGCTTTGGCATTTTTGGGTCTTGGCTCTTGAGAAATAATGGCCAGCATTTTGGATTGCGGCTATACATTTTAATTAACAGAAGACTGAGACTCAAACTAAAACTTGCACTAAAACTAAAGAGAGAGAAAGGACTTTGCCTTAGGGTCACAACATATGTGCATATTTCAAGAGTTCCCATACAAAAAAAATGACAGAAAAATATCAAAATAATATTGCATAAATTCCTGGCGAATGAAATTCCAATGCATTGTTGGGAAAGTGTGTGCAGAGAGGGAAGGGGAGAGGGAGTTGTTTTCTCCCTGCGGGCGTTCTCGTTTGAAAGCCCGAGCCAAAGCACTTGTCAAGCCAGGGAGATTTATTTTTTGGCAATTGAAATTTAAATGAAACTACGTGCGCCAGTAAACATCAAATGCTAAAATGGCCAAAAAAGGTAGAATCGAAAGCGAACACTCACAGCAGGAGGTGCTGAGAGAGGGTGCGTGGATGGGAGGGAGAAGGGGAGAGGGAGAGATATGCCCAGAGGAGTCGCACAACTCATTCATGCAGAAATCCATTGACATTTAATAGCCCCGATTCCCTACGGAGCCAGCGCTCTAAATACTCGTACATTGGGCCGCTTCCCTTCAGCATGTTGGCCAACAGCAGAAGCAGCAAATGCATGAGCTTATGTCCAGGTCTTTTGAGTCTTTCAGGTGTTACCCTTGTGACTGTTTCCCTGACCCCTGCCCCCCCGGATTGCTCTGTCTCTGCTCAAGAGTGCGAGTGTGTGCCAAGTCTAGTTAAACCTGAATTTTGGTATCTGTATCTTTTGGGTTCGAGAAGTGTGCGGTTGGCTTTTTTGTCTCGTTCTTCTTTGCTGCACTCGTACTTCTTGTTAGCTGCACAGGATGTGGCTGACACAGGTGCACACGTTCATGTCCATGTCGCAAAACTGGACAAGCAACAGTGGAAGTTACTTAAACGTTAACGAATCGAAGAGTTCAAGAATCGAAGTCTCAAAAGCGAAACAGCGCACGCATAAATCATAGAAAATTAAAGACAGCATTGGAATGCAACATCCGCTCGAAATGAAATCAATTAAATGCAGCTTGAAGGACTCCGATTTATTGGAGATACATAAAAAGCGAATATACTATAAGATACGTATATAAGATTAATGTGCCATAGCTTTTTAATTAACTCTAGCAATTACGTAAAACATTTATTATCTTCTGCATTCTTTCAATAATACCTGGTAATTAAATGTTTTCTAGACAACCCATAACAGTCAAATTAAAATGATTTTTATTATTATAGAGTTCAAGCCATTTCAACTTATTAATTTTATCAGTATGTTATGAATGTTGCAATTGATTGAGTTATCTGCAAAAACATCAGGATTGCTTATACATATATTTATACATGCATTTTTTTTATTTGTAACTCTTATTAATTTTTAGGTGATGCTATATTTATGTGTTTGATGATCCAATTATAATAGCCTCTTTTACGTTTTCTGCGTTTTCTCTCTCCCTTCCCTGAAATCCTTATTTTCCCGATACCTTTCGTTAAATCAATGACTTTACTAATACAAATTACTTATTATATTACCTTGAACCAGTCTAATATTAATACTATTAGTAATACCAACACTAACACTTATTGATCTGATTGGGATTTTCTGGGCTTACGGCAATCCTTGCTACAAATATTGGATCATTTATAATTTGTGCATACCCCAGATCTAATTTTTATTTTTGTTTCTTTTCTTCAGCTCGTAAAAATAAGTAAAAGGGTATATTGTGTTCGTTGGAATGTATTAAACGGGCAGAAGGAGGCATCTCTGACCCCTTAAAGTATATATATTCTTGATCATCAACATCCGAGTCTATATAGCCGTCTGTCCATCCGTGTGAGCGCCTAGATCTTAGAGACTATAAGCGATAGAGATACCAAATTTGGCACACAGATTTCTATAGACCCCACGCAGGTCAAGTTTATTTTAAATTTTTGGCACGCTCTCTTCCGAATCCGCAAATCGCGAAAAGCCACCACACCCACAGTTTTTAAGAAATTACAGTTCTTATGGTAATTAACGTTATCTATGAATATTATTTACAATATAACTTAAACGCAGCAAGATCGGACAAGTAGAACGGCAGTAATAGGTAACCAAAGTTATTAATAAAGTTATTATTACAATACAATCACCAAAAAGTATGCAGTAGTTTTTATTAGGTAGTAATTTGTTTAAAGTACTTTTATATATATTAAAATAGGTAACGGATATCCTATGGTCGGAATCTCGACTATAGCCTTTTCATCTTGTTTTTATTTAATATTAATTTTAAATTGTAATTCTTAACATCTAACTATAATTTTTTTTCTCGTTACAGTTCATAATTTATTTTTAATTATATTTGTATTTTTAATCTTTAACTTAATTCTTATACTTGGTAATTTTTTGTTTGCCGACTGCTTTTAGTCGTGCATAAATAAATAAAATAAAAAATAAAAAATAATTTTTATTCTTAGTAATTTTTTCTATGGCGACTGCTTTTAGTCACATTCTGAGCAGTCCTAATTGGTTTTAATACTGCTCGTTGAGTGGCATCTCTGCTTGCCACGTCGAGTCGCGTCGCGTCGGTTTGTCAGCCGCATACAATGAACTGATTAGACAAAGAATTAATTTGGGCCCAAGTTGTGAGTGGGCCGAAATCTGAAAAACCCACTTGAACTCGATTTGATTGAAAAGCTTAAAAGTGACATACCCAAAAATCATTACACCCCTCTGTCCCCTCTGCCTCTTTTTCTCTATCTTTCTGTGTCGGACTCTAAGGCGGCATGGCCGACAATTTGACATAAATCTAAACAAAACAAGTCAAGAAGAGAGAGATGGAGAAGGAGAAGCCGATGGAACAAAATGTCGCCTTCGTAGTCAAAGCACGCCTGTTGACTCATGTTGTTATTGCTGTTGTTGTGGTTGTTGTGTTGTTGTTGTTATTTTTGTTCTGGTTCGGGAGACAGCCGCAGGACTACTTCATTAATCAAGGCCGCAAACAAGAGCGGGACACTGACTCGGCTGGGTTTAATCCCGGCCCAATGATGACAGCGCAGCCGAAATGCAATGGGCAGCTGGAAAGTAAGAAAGCGGGAGTGCGGGAAATTGGCAGAGGGAATGCGAACTTGGCCGAGATGCGAATACGAGCCAAAATCGCAGTGGAAGCTCACACGCACACATAAACATAAATAATTAGCATGATTCTTTAAAGGGCAATTACCTAATTTAGACGCTTTGAATAATTGCCCTCTGGCTCAACGGAGGAAGAGAGAGAGAGAGAGAGAGAGAGAGAGCTGGGCAGGGGTCAAAAATGGTTGCTCAGGGCCAAATGCGATGTTGGCAACAGCAAGCAAATCAGTTTAAACGCAAACAGTGATAGCGAAAGAGAGACAGACGAGAAGGAGTAGTGAAGGAAGAGAAGGAATGAGATGGAAGCTAGAGAGAGTGAGGAAGGTAGAGAAATGTACCAAGTTGGCAGCTAGGATTCCAACCAGGACAGCAACGGGCGATGACTGCACTAAGCGGCTTAATGCCCAAATGAAGATGAAACGCTTTCTGCTGCTGCTTCTTCTTCTGCTTATCCTCCTGCTCCTGCTGCTCTTAGTGCTGCTCCAACTGTTTTAGCTCCTGCTCATCGCTGCAACGCCGGAGACACATTTAAATCTCAACAGTTAGAAAATAATTAGAGCGTTTAGTGCCCAGTAGCTTAAGCCCAGGGACTGCATTCGAGAGTGGGAATCACAGTTGGAATAGGAATCTCAGTCGGAGTTAAAGTAAAGGAATAAAGTAGGAGTTAAAGTCAAGAAATGAAGTTATAAAGTTGGTCAGACTTTTGATATAGCAACTTTACTTAACTCAACCTCAACGGTACGGTTATCAATTCACAAAGATCTTATTTTACTTTAACCCTTTTTTCTCAAGAATCGGGAAGTATGAAAAGAATCAGTAAATCCAATCTCAATTCAACTAATCTGTAGTTACTTGTGTATAAATGCAACTTATAAATTGATTTACCTAAAATCACTGTAATTATTTTCAACTTTGACTAGATTTTAGTTGTAACTAATAATCAAGATTAATGCATATGTTAATTAATTTTCACTTGTACACATTCAATATACAATGCAATATTAATTGACAGGTTTGTTTACATTTCCTTTGCGTAATGCTAATGACACAGGTTTTAATAATACCCTCGACAAAAGGGTATAAATGAATGAGTCTGTCCGTCCTGTCCTGTCTGTTGAAGGCCGATGTCGCCAGACACTCGTTAAAATCATAAAGGCAAGAGACTGAGGGAGATATTTATACATATAGAAATTGAAGGGGGAGTCCATTCCACGTCCCAGTGAGCGGCCCAAAGGACACGCAGCGGCGGCTCCTAAGCGAACCCTTGACACTGAACATGGCTCGTACTCGGAGGAGGAAGAATAGGAATCAGAATCAGAGTCAGAACCGGAGTCGAATTGGAGTCGGGGTCGGAGTGACTCTCTGTGGGTCGTCGCCGGTGCACAGCTTGAAGTTAAATAAATTAAGGGCAATTAGGCGCAGAATTACAGGCACAAAGGTCAAAAGCACAGCATCCTGCTATCAATTGAACCCCCCCCCCTTTTACGCTCCCCTCTTACCACTTGCGAGGGCTGCAATTCCCCAACGGTTGAACGCCAGGTAAATTTTGTTGGCCCCTATCTTGAAATTGCGTTAGCAAATATTTGATTGAAGTATTTGCAAGCAATTCTCTCGCTCTTGGCAATGCTTTTGGCTCTTGGCTCTTAGCTCTTGGTTTAGACCAACAAAGTCATGCAGCGGTTGCGATTTTTTAATTACACCATGTTACACTGTAAATTTTACAGTTGCTTCCTCCAGCCGGAAGTTTGCTGTTCAAGTCACAAAGCGTTGGCCAACATTAGCGGTTAGCGGTAAGTTGGCTCAGTTGCTTTGGCCAAGTGCAGAAAGCGTAGCACAAAGCCATTTTGGCCACTTAACTGCGGCTAATTGTTGCGTACCACACAGAAATATGTACAACGAAATGTGAAAGTCAACAAATAATGTACAAGAAGTAGAAGATATAGAGGAATCTCTTTGATATCTCTCTTTTTCTCTTTATCTCTTTAAGCTACATGTCCACATGTGTGTGACCGTGAGACCACAACCTAAAAGTGCGAGTGGGAGGCAAACAACTCGTCGGAGATGGACTGTAACTAAAAGAAGCAAAAAAAAAAAAAAAAAAAAACTACAACAACAACGATCATAAAGCACTCACTGCGATTTCTCGACTTCCCAACTTCCGCTGCATACGAAAGAAAAATATTATTTACATAGTCGACGAGTTCTACTTTCGCTAAAAACGATGAAAAAAAGTCTTAGATTTTAAAATTAAACTTTTATTTATCTGTTTAAGGAATCTTTGTTACTTGACGTATTTTTTTTTAAGAATAGTCTACGATTAATAATTTTGTGGCAAATAAAAAAGTACTTCACTTACAATTTCTTGAAATGTTATATGAAATACTTAGTTTTATTAACATTATCCAGCCAATTTCATACTACTTTAAGAAATATAGCATCCTACTTCCTTGACTGTCCAGCACAATTAGTCAGTCAGCACTATAATAAAGACATTTTCAAATATTTCTGTATTTAAACAATTAATGTTATTAACTGTTGTATTAAATTTACTAAAAAAAAAACCGCAATTCACAATGCGTATAACACGCAAAACACGTAAAACAAAGACAAAGCTGTTTTTTCTGCTTGGCTAACTTGCAATTTAAGAACACATACAGTTGCAAGCACACAGATACACACACACAGATACACAGTAATAACACGCTACAGGGAATTTCACTTTTCGTCAATCATAACTGACCTTAATCAATGTCTATCATATTGTGTGTACTCGTTGGTTTTGTGGGTGGAAATTGTAATGGTGTATCTATCTAGGCCAAGTACCTGTATCTTGTATCTACGCATTTGTATCTTTATTGCGCATATAAGCGCAATCAAAAAGCAGCATTAACAAACAACGCAAAGTTTTAAACCAAACAAGTTTGCAATGAAAACTTCTCAGGCTGGAGATACATGCATATATAGATACATATATATGTGTCTCAGGCAACAACGGCTGCTGGAAGATGCGTCTCTATGCAATTTTCATTCAAATGTAGAGAAGGAAGAGGTCGGTGGAAGAGTAGAGGAAAGGTAGAGATTTCTGTCAGCTACACAGCGCGTTTCCTGTTTGGCCAACAACATCATGGCCCATACTCAAAAGCAGCTGCCACAAGCAACACGTTCAACTACCTGCCCCAAACAAGCACGCAGGTGAAGTAACTTATATGCCGCTGTTGCTGATGCCGTTGTTGTTGTTGTTGTTGTTGTTGTAGTTGTTGCCGCCTTGAGGTAATTAGTTTAGCGGCTCACATTGCTCCCCAGTCTGTGCCACAGTCTCTGCCACAATCGGAGTCTCATGCCTCCGACTTGTCTTGTCTTGTTGCCATCGTCATTAAAAGCCGTCGTATTTTTTTCTTTTGCAGATCTAACAACTTTTTTTTCATTATGTTCAGTTGAAATAGTCAAGGAGATCTTAATTCTAGATAGAACTGTCCCATGAGATACATATGTGTACACAAAGATACAAAGTTACATTCATGCCACACCGCGTTCTAAGTTGATCTTGAATCGTGGCCTTTGGCTTGGTATTTCTGCTAAAAATCATGATGTTATGAAATTCTGCACACGTTGAACACAATGAATGCAACTATTCATTCACAATCACACTAATATATTCGTATTCATATCTTTTGCCTGTGTATCTGGCGGATATGACTCATTCAGTCAAAATACGAATTACCTCGCCAAAGACTGAACTGAGAGCTGTCGCTCTTCGTCTTCCACTCTTCCCCACTCTATCTCTCTCTCATACTCTGTTTCCCTCTCTCTACGTCTCAGATTTCGTCTCACGACCAAAGAACTTTTTCATGTTTATTTATTTTAGGTTCTTCTTTATGCTTGAGTAGGTCGCTTGGGTCAGTCTGGCACTTTGTCTGTCTTTCCGTCAGTCTTTCCTTCTGTCTATTAGTCTGTCCGTCGTTCTGGCAATAAGAGCTTAAACAACACGTTAAGAATTACTTGGCGAAACAGAGGAAACAGAAGACTCGCTGATTGCTTTTGTTGTTTACTCATTCAAATTTCACAAGATCATTCAGTTCATTATCGTTATCGTTGTATAAGCCAACATCTGATCATTATAATGAACCGACAAACTGCGGAAAAAACAGACATATTTAATTAAGTTTCTACAGGTGCTAATAATTACAATTGAAGATTTGACTAAAAAAATTGTTATTGTTACTACTTATTTAAGCAACAGAATAATTACAAATCAAAGTGGATATTGAAAATAATAAATCAAAAATAATATGTTACAGTGAATCAAACCGATTCAAATATAGGTTTCGGTTCCGGTACTCCCCAAAATAACTATTTCAGTAAAAGGTTCTATTTCAGTTTTTTCTTTCGGTTTCGGTATCAGTACCGGTACGTAACGGTACAACAAATCAATTTTGAAACATTTTAAAATTTAAGATGTAATTTTATAATTAATATGACATCAAAATAAACAGACCTAGGACAAAAAAATTGTTTAAACGAATTTAAAAATATTTGAATGCAGAATGTCTTTAGAGGCCACATTATGATCCAAGTGACATTCCGCTTGAAAATCGGTTCAGTTTTGATCAAGTTATGACAGTTTGAAGTTGGTTAGAATTCGGATTTATCCACTTTACAAGTCCAAATTTTTGTTAAATTTGGCATGATTAAGTACAAAAAAATTAAAGGTCTCAGAATCAAGTTTAAAGGATTGGTTAATACTAATAACGATATAAGAAGTTGATTAAAAGGGAAAACTTGAGATTAAAATTTTAAATTTTCAAAATTTCAATTGTTGGACCCTTAGCATCGAAATCAATATCTGGTAGAATCTAGAGGAAAATATTTTTTTTTAAGAATTCAATAAAATTTAAATGCAAAATGAATTTACAAATCATGATCAAAATGACATTCAGCTTGAAAATCGGTTCAGTTTTGATCAAGTTATGACAGTTGGAAGTTGGACAACTCTTTGACCTAGCAACTTTACCACAACCGTACCTGTACAAACGTTTCGGTATTCGGTTCTTGACAGAGAATTTTCATTCAGCTACGGTTTCAGTTCCGGTACTAAAAATCAAATGGTTAGTTTCGGTTAACGGTTCCGGTGTTATTCCCTGATATGTAATAATATTTTATTCAAACCAGCAGCATTTTTAAGCAGCTTATATTGTTACACTAACAAAAAAAAAGTATTTAAATAAATCATTAAAAATTTTCATAAAATAATACCTTTCTTTTTTGTTCCAACACAAATATTTAATTCAATATTCAAATCAATTAAATGATACAGATATTCCATTATTTGAAAATCATGAATTTTAAACATTTAATAATAAACATCAATAACTGCATTGATATTTAATACCTCGCAAGCTCTTTACAAGCAGGTTTGGCTGTTATATTCATTTTTTTTTTATTGCATTTGTCGAGCATAGCCAGATTTTAAATTGTATTATTATACTGTAATTTTATAAATAAAAGAATGTCTATTTTTTATTATCATTAATATTAACTATAATAATTACATTTATTATTCAAAAAAAACTGTTAGCATCTATGCAATCATAATCATATAAATCAAAGATTTAAGTTCAATGAGATGTTGATATGCTCAGAGCAAGTTGCTAGCAACATGCTGCTATGCTGAAACGGTTAAGGCAACATAAGCTGCAGCTAAGAGCATGTAACAAAAGGAACACAAAGGGCAGAGAGAGCGCAAAGTAACTCCCACCCGCTGCACCTCAGCGGCAGTCACCCTCCGCTCACCATTCATCCATAAGCAGCATTCAACACGACGCCGAAACGACGCACACGAGTACTCAGCCGAAGCAGTCGAACGAGCACGAAACGAGCAGACGCCGTCGCTCTGCTGGCTTTGGCTTTGCCCTACGATGATGGGCTTTCGCTTTTGCCAATGCAGCTGAGCAGCTCGTCGCTCAGTTTAAGTCGATGATTGCTGCCGAGCGGTTGGTTGGGTCGGCGTCGTTAAAACGTGTATGCACAGTGTGACTTCGTTATCCGAAATGTGAAGCACATGTGAAATCATTATTGCAATGCTAATAATCAAGTTGCTCAATCATGATAATAATGATGTCAAAGTGAAACAGTTAAAAATCAATGTGCATATCTAAAAAGCGAGTGATATCAAATATATAAACTCATCACGCGAACCTCGCACGCCAACAAACCACCCTCCAACCTTCACCCCTTCACTTCGACGAGTTAACATCGTGAAGTTTCGTGTGTTTTCTTCGTCCTCGCGAATTTGTGTAACTTGGAACAACGGCCAAAATAGATTCAACGTCCCGTCCAACGGTTCTAACGCTGTTGTGATTGCTGGCCACGAGGTCAAAACGCACAAGACGTAACAAAAATAAAAATATAAAAAATACACAAAAATAAAAGAAAAGGAAAAGCAGAGAAAAATACGAAAACGCGATGAAAATTAAAGCTTTGCGTGGCAAAACTCGCTAACCAAAAAAAAAGTGAACAAAATATAAAGAAAAATAGCGAAAGCAATATTAAGAAAAGGAAAAATTGTAGCTTGCCAGTTGCGTAAAAATTTCGCTTTTCTGTCTGTGGCTGTGTGTATGTGTTGTTGTTTTTTTTCGGGAGAAAGAAAAACGATTATCATCTGGTCGGCTCCTATAAATAACGTCGAGTCAGGCGCCGCTAATTACGCCAAAACATGAAAATATTTACAACAATAACAACAAGCACAACAACAACAACAACGAGAACAGCGCGAAAAACTGAGCAATTAATCAATTTTCCGCTTGACCAATATATAATAAATTCATTTGACGCTGAATCCGCACGGAAGTTTGCACTATTATCATAATTAAAAAAACCGAAATAAAAATAAAGGACTCCCAACGTGGCATATCAGCTCTTAGCCAGTTTGGCATGGCCTGAAGCACGCTTACCACAACCTTATCAGTTTTGTACACACACACACACACACAAACATGATTCATATGAGAATGATGATGCTACTCCTGCTCCTAATCCTGCCCAGCTCTCTGTTGGCCAGTCGCTACAGCTATGCGCATGGAGTTGGTTCCAGTTCCAGTTCCGGTTCCGGTTCCAGTTCCATTTCCTCATCGAAATCATCACAGAATGAGGTGTATCCCATAGCCGATAGTCAGCCCATGACAGATGATGGTTATGTGGCTGCATCGCCAGGACCTCCTTCACTATATTATCCTGCCAGCGACCTGGACAATCCTGTCCAGCAATTGAGCAGCTGTCAAACAGTCTGCGCTTGCAAATGGAAGGGCGGCAAACAAACTGTGGAATGCATCGATCGTCAGCTCATCCAAATACCCGACAACATTGATCCCAGCACACAGGTCCTGGACATGTCCGGCAATAAACTGCAGACTCTATCCAACGAACAGTTCATCCGGGCGAATCTTCTGAATCTGCAAAAACTCTATTTGCGAAATTGTCGAATTGGCGAGATTCAAAGGGAAACCTTCAAAGGATTGACGAACCTGGTGGAGTTGGATCTATCACATAATCTGCTGGTCAATGTGCCAAGTTTGGCCCTGAGTTACGTTTCCTCCCTAAGGGAACTGACCCTCGCCTCCAATCACATTCACAAGATCGAGCCGAAGGCATTTGGAAGCACGCCATCTTTAAATAAACTCGATCTCTCCCATTGCGATATACAAACCATCTCGACTCAGGCATTTATTGGCCTTCAGGGATTAACCACACTCCGTCTCAATGGCAACAAGCTCAGCGAACTGTTGCCCAAGACAATTGAGACATTGAGTCGCCTGCATGGAATTGAGTTGCATGATAATCCCTGGTTATGTGATTGCCGTTTAAGGGATGCCAAAATCTGGCTGATGCAAAGGAATATACCATATCCTGTGGCACCCGTGTGTGCCGGCGGACCTGAAAGGATCATCGATCGCAGCTTTGCGGAACTCCATGTGGATGACTTCGCCTGTCGTCCCGAAATGTTGCCCATCTCCCACTACGTGGAGACCTCAATGGGGGAGAATGCCTCAATTACATGCCGCGCAAGCGCAGTTCCCGCTGCCAGTATCCATTGGTATTGGAATGGTCGTCAGTTGGCCAACAATAGCGCCTTTAGCGCCTATCAGCGTGTCCATATGTTCGAGCAGCTGGAGCGAGGATTCGAGAAGCGCTCCAGACTCGTCCTAACCAATGCCCAGGAAACGGATTCCAGTGAGTTTTATTGCGTTGCCGAGAATCGGGCGGGCAGCGCCGAGGCGAACTTCACGCTCCATGTGAGCATGAGGGCGGCGGGCATGGCATCCCTGGGCAGTGGACAGATTGTTGGACTCAGTGCAGCATTGGTCGCACTCATCGTGTTCGCCTTGGCGGCCATCATGTGCCTGTTGCTGCGGGTGAAGCGTCAGCCGTATGTGGACAGCAAGACACCGAACCACATGGAGGTCATCACCTCGGTGAATCATCAGAATTCCATAACGAACAAAACGCAGCCGGCAACGGGCAATGGCAGCATTGCTGGCATCGTTATAGCCAATGGTGCAGTGGCCAATTGTATTGATGGTTGCAACTCTGGAGGCGTCAGCACCTTGGAGCGCAAGGGCAGCAATGGCAACGGAGGTGGAGGCGAAGGGGCAGGAGGTGGAGGTGGAGGAGGAGGAGGAGGAGGAAGGTCCTCCAGCTCAACGTATGCGAATACAAATGCAAATGCGAATCCTGTCCAGAAACCACCACGCCTCACAGACATCGCCTATTCCAATCAATGCTATGACAATGCCGGCAGTGTCCTTTCCACCGCTTCCTGCTTCATCTCGCCCAGCGCCTCAACGGGACACGGCAACAATCCGGACTTGATAAATGATACCAAACGATTTGGCAGCGATGAGTTTGCCGATCTCAAGCTGCCGGCCATGTTGGGCAACGAATTGGTTGGCGGTGGCAGCGGTGAGTACAGTCGCGCCAATGGCTGTGACTCCCTGTATCCATCCGGTTTGTGGGAGCACACGGCCGCCAGCTCGGCGGATGATCTTTTCATGAAACGCTATACGGACAAGACGCCCATCATTGACTCCACTCAACTGTATGATCTTCACGAGCGCACTGCGGCCAGCGATTATTTCAGCAAGACTTTTCCCCGGACACACCTGCAACACAGTGGGGCAGCTCAGAGTGGTGCAGCTGCAGCCTCGACCACATCCACAGCCACCACGAATTTATCGAGTGGTTCTGGATCTGGATCCGGATCTGGCTATCCCAATGATTATGGTTTGCCGCTGGTTCCCGGCGCCGAGCATCAACATAATCATCAGCTGCAAATGCATCCGTTGCAACAGTTGCAACAACAGCTCACAACTACGCTCAATCATCATCATCAGCAACAGCAGCAGCAGCAACAGCATCATCATAGCTCCAGTTCGAGTCCACACTTCAGTAGCCGCACCCTGCCACGCCTACACGATGCAGGGGGCGGCGGTGGTAGCCGTGGTGGCGGTGGTGGCGGTGGTGGCAGCAGCAGCAATAGCAATGCCTCGGCCAGTTCATCTCCCACGCCAGCCAAACAAATCTCAGCATCAGCGATGGCAGCAACCACTTCCAGTTCCTGCTCCATATTGGCCAATGGGCAACCCGTGAATGCCAAGACGATACGGGTGTGGCAAAAGGGGGGCGTGCCCGTCCTGCCGCCCGTAACCGCATTGAAAAGGGCGTTAATAAGCAGCAGTCGCAACTCCCCAGACGAGGGCTATCAGGAGGGTTGTGGCACAGATGTCTAAGTCCCAACACTTTTTCATTCTTATCCCTTTCCCCTCCCTCAAGCAGAACTGACTAAACTTAACAAAAAAAAAAAAAAATAACAAATAACTACAAGAAAAATTATTGTAATTTTCGTAAGGGAAATTCGCGAGTAATTCAAGCGAATTTGTGGCGAAAAAAAAAAACAAATTTTTGTGCAAGCAAAAACTGTTTGTGATACGTGTCTGATTAAAAGATATAATGCTAATGATGATAATAAGAATTTTCAATGAGATAAAAGCAAAGCGTAAACAAAACATTAAAAAAACAATAAGAAAAATATAAAAAAAATAAAAAATTACAGCAAATGCAACAAATACATTTAAATGGAAAGTATACTTTTAGGCATAAAGTCAATAGATACGACAAACAAACTAAACATACCAACTATCTACAACAAACAACTAACTAGACAACCCTAAGAATATAGATGTACATACCTAAATGTCAACTCTCGCAAATCCCCGCATTATGAAAAAATCAATTAACAATCTAAATAAATAAAACAATTAACAAAAACAAGAAACAAACAAACTTAAAAGTCAGCAATTACCACAATGTAAATGTCAATAATCTAACTGTAACTGTAACTTTGTGTATGTATGAGTGAGAGTGTGCTTGTGTGATTGTGTATGTAAGTTTAAACCTTATGCATTAATGCCAATATTACAAAGAAATTCCCCATTCTCAAACAGACGCAAATGTAAGTCGTTGGAAACTATATATTAAACTTCAATTCTCAAAACTTCCTAAACAATCCGTAACACAGAGAACAATTTAGAGATTGAGACAGCGATAGAGATAGAAAGAGAGAAAGATAAACAAAACTAACTTCAATGTAAAACATAACTAAGAAATGGAATATAACTAAAGATTAACTAATTGTGTGTCTTCTGTGTATATACTTAGATATCAACAATAAATAGGTCTGTTCCCAATATTCATTTATACTAAATTTCACAGAGAAATACTTACTACTGCAACAATTCCAGTCTTTTTATAAGCGCATTCAAATATAAATTTTTAATTCACAATTATAAACATAAACAGATGTTTTTAAGAAGCAGAGCTTTTGATATTACTACCAAAGTTCTTGGAGCAGTAAAAAATCTTTTAAATTCAATTTGTCAAATTTACTTCATTATACTATAAAAAATTGCTTAAAATTGAGAACTCTAGTCTGATTTAAGTTAATAAGAAAATATATTTACACTTAATTTATTAAAATCTAAAATATTGCAAACGTTTCAAAGACTTCTGAAAAATGAACGGAAATGTGAAATTGGGAACAGATTTTATTCATAAAAATTGCAACAATATTAAATATCAGTTTAATTGTGAACGTGGCCAGTAACTTATAGAATCATAAATGGGGAAAAAGGTAAAATTAAAATTGCTACATAAGTAAGTGAAAAGAGAACAAAGGCAGCAATAATTCAAATAAAAGCAGAGAACAGAACTCAACTAGTTAGAATTATTTAATTTATATAATTTTATTCTATTTACTTTCCTTTTATGACCAGTAAATATTGATTACAATTTTCTCAACAGAAACTGATTTTAATATTTTGTAAAATAGATATCAAGTAAATATAGAATTTAATTCGATATTTGCATTTTAAATCATTTAACATGACAGCAAACGAAATTTAATTTTACAATTCTGTCTCAGTTAAAGATAAAATGAGAAGTTAAGCTAAAGCTCGCCCGAAGTATTATATAAAATATCAAAAAAACTGTTAGCTAAAAAATACACAGTCATTTGGCATTAAACTTTAGGAATCTCAACAATAACAATGGTAATAGAGATAAAGAAATTGAAAGAAAAAAAAGAAATTGTACACAAAAACAAATATATTTATCGATTCATACGAAAGTAAACATATGTAAATTGCAGAACACAACATACACTCATATCGACACACACACACACATATCCAGTCACATCACTCGAAGAAAGAGAAATATACGAATGACAATTTAAATAATGTGTCCACAGATATTAAGCCCAAACAGCAAACAAATAAAAAAAAAAAGAAAATTCGAAGGAAATCGAAATGAAAACACAAATGGAATAATTGTATTTTTAAGGAAAACCAAAGACTTTAATTTCTTTGAATCTAAATTAAACGAGAAGAATGTGGAAAATTAATGAAAAGTGTATCCCGACATAAAAAAAAGAAAGTTTTCTTAACATTTAAGTTATACTAATTGTATTGTATAATATAGTTATATATAATCTACATATTAATATAAATAATAATATAAAAATAGTTTATAGATGTATGTACTTAAAAAAAAATGTATGGAAAACGAGACAAAGGCAAAGCATTGAATGCATTGAAAGAGACAACTGAATGAAGAATGATGAAGAACAAAAGAAAAGGAAATATATATAAAACATATATATATCAATATATATAAACAAAAGCACATTGCGTTGTCATTATTTTCACAGCCCAACCAGAAAGGTAAGTATTCGAGGGCAAAAGAGGACGGTGACCCAATTAACCAAGAGACAGACACAGAAATAGAGAGAGAGAGAGAGAGAGAGAGAGAGAGAGATGCAGAGAGTCAATAGACAATCGAATTCAAATGCTGCTGTTGCTGCTGTTGGCCCAAAGCCGAAAGCTGAAAGCTGCTGCTGCGTTTTTGTTGTTAACCATTTTAGCGTTTGGAATATTAGGGCCAATCGTCTAATCGCCAATTATACATATATGCTAATCCCCTCCCATTCTCCACTCTCTACACACACTCCCACAATATTTCACTATATAAATCGATATGTTAATCGATTCAAACGTTTTCTTTATCACGCCAAAGTTGTGATACTCATGCGGTTCAAATTACGTATACGTAATACTTTTAGCCTTTATTAATATACTATGTAAAGAGATTAAATTTCGGAAACATCAGCATCAGATATAATAATTTCAAACAATTTAAAGCTTTACATGAAGTTCCCTGCCAAAAAGTAGGAGTCGTAATCATTGAATATTTGAATATGAACTAAAAATAAGCAATACTAATAAAAAGAACTGGTATTACATTTTATTTCTAGTTAAGGGATCAACTAAAAATCTGTATCTAAATTAAAAATTAATCTCTTGATTTGAATTAAACGTAACTCTATTCTTTTATTGAACTGAAGTGCCTACATACATAAATTCCTGACTTTATTTCTCGACCTAATTATAACACTCTTTTGCTCTAAAAAGGTTGCTATACATTTTCGAACTTTAATTTTTATGAAACAATCAACCTGATGTTGTTACTTTAAAAATATTCCGTATTAAAGGCCTGCTGTAATAGATTTTCTACGATAAATATTTCTTTAAACGCCTTACAGTTCTGAAGTCTTATTTTTTTTTAAAAATACAATTTTTTTATTATATTCCATCTCTATGCAGTCATCCCTCAGTCTTTTCAGCCTTGGCGAGTTCATAGAGCTTTGCAATTTTGATACCCTTTCGTTGTGAACTCAATTGTCAATGCCCCAGGTAGACAGTCTGGGCTATGTGCTTGTCTGGATCCCGCTTCACAAATTTGCAGCTACACATGTTTGGCATGCGTGTACGAGTATAAAAATTGTGTTGGAGTATTTAGAAATAGGGGAGTTATGGGGAGACGCGTAATAAATACGGCTGGTGGAGCACGAGATTATATCATGGCATGCATAGCTCTAACTGTCTGATCCGTCACCCCCTTTCCCTGCCCGTCTCACAATCCCTATCCCTTACCGCCTTATTGACGACGCGCAAGGTTTGCCAACTAAACAAGTTTTGCGCCTCAAATGAAATTTAGGTTGCAACTGAAGCCCAACAAAAGCCAAACAAAACAAAAAGCACCAACAAACAACAACAACGATGAGCAAAAAAAATTAGAACTTTTACGCTGAAGGAAAGTGAATTTTATTTGCTCAACTTTATTACGTATACGTGCCGTTGTTCCGCCTGTGTAAATAACCAAAATGCAAAACGTGCCCCCCACAACAACAACAACAATATATGAGAAACTTGGCTTAGATCTCTAACCGTCTAATGAAGACAGCGCCGCCAGGTGCTGCTCGCACTTTTATGTTCATGCATTGTGGGCTGTTTAACGACTTGGTCCAATGTCTAGCATGAGAAATTTATAAAAAATAATATAAGAACACAGAAACTAGTTGAAAGTGCTAGTCTAAAAGATACCCTAGAACGAAGTTGCCAATTTAACATATACAATTTTCGAGCATCTCCAGAGTTTTGTCTTTTTCTATCTGACAGTCGGCCAGTATGCCCACTTATTTTATACATTTTATGATTACAGGGTATTTTAAGCAAGAGAAAGTGGAGATAAAGCCAAGCACATACACAATACTCTCATATGCCTAAGCTAACAGACCGTAAATATTGTTGAAAACGGCAGTTTATTTTTGGGACTCGCAACCGCAACTGCACATCAGTCAATAGCAGGACAACATGGCGAGGACAGACGTACAGACGAGTGGACAGAGGAACAGAGAACGAACCGCTGATGGATGTAAACGGCAACAACAAAGAGACAGCTGATTCAAGGTGCACGACCAAACAAGGGAGAGAGAACAATGTTAAAGACTTTTTGGCCCACGTCCAAAAGCGTCGACAACTTAAATAAGTACCAAATAAACAAGAATATTTTCTTTTCTCAGGCGAGTGTGTGTGCATCAGCACGACTTATAAATGCCCTACACTACACGAAGGTATTGATGGGGAAATCTATGTTAAGTTTTCACTTGGAAAAGCTCAAAAATGCTTATATATATAGAATTTAAAAAAAAATTAAGATTTATACTCAAAATATAATTAATTACTGAGACGCGATTATTGTCATGCTTCTTAACAGATAATGGAAAACTGTTGATTGATATGGGTAGATTTTTAGTAGTATTTCTAGTCAAAACCTAATGAATTTTCTTAATAAATCCACTTTCATAAAAAGTTTGTGGTATATTGAGTAATTTCTGTTATAATGTAATTTCAAAATTTAGTAAGTAGTAAAATAAAATTTTATAAAAAATACCCCAATTGGAAAAATTTAATAAAAATATCACTCATATGAGTATAGAATTGTTGTGTGAATCTCGGTTTTTTAAATTAACAAATTCAATTCGAATTCTTTATAATTTAAAAATGGCATAAGTCTGCCAACAATTATATTTTACAGATAGTTGAAATGCAGTACCATTTGTTTCAATTTGTTTATATGGCAGCTGTTTGCTCCACATTTATTTCATGGACATTTGTAAATTAAAGTAAAAACATGATTTTTTGAGCCGTTGCCTGAGCTAGAAAACTAATATGCCCCGCAGCGAGGATTTCGCCTTTCCTTCACATTTCATCTCATGCATTATAATAATAATAATATATACACACACACAGTCGGACATATGCATAACACTCGGCACACACGCACGCACATACACAATGCAGTCATAAATAGAGGACCAACAAAGAGTTGTTTTACACATGAAAATACATATAACATACTAAGTTATGTTTGTGTGTGTGTGTCTGTAATGCGTGTTAGTGTGTCTCTTGCGTGTGTCGTCCCTATAGCGTCTTCAGCATTTAATGGCCTCATTAATTTTCTATGCTTGGCCTTAAATTATTTTACTAGACTGAGAAGGAGATTCACCGACTACCGAACGAAGCGTCGAACGCTTCTCGGCAATTCCATTAACTTGACTGAGGTACTTAGGCATTTGCCCCCCTTCTCACCACTTCACATCGCCCTATTCATCACTGAACTAACGGCAATGCCAATGCCAATGTCTCTTGCCAGTTGCTATCACATTTAATTTACATAAACTTAATTGTTTTATTTAATCAATAAAAATAATTAAATGCCATGTGCGTAAGTAATTAAAACAAATCGCTTTTATTGCGCAACAAATTGAAATTGCATAAACATAAACCGTTTGGAACGAAAGTGCCACTAAAATCGGAATTGCATGCAAGAAACTGCTGCAACAAGGAGAACTGTTCGATGTTCGTGCTTGTGTGTGTGTGTGTGTGTGTGTGTGTGTGTACCTATGTAATTATGGCACATCAAACATTAATCAGGCTGGCAAATGACAATACAAAATAGAATATATACACACACGCAAACATTGCATGCATTAAATCAGCGGCTAAATGATAATTCTGTTGCCAGCTTCTAATGCAAAAATACTAATAGCAATACCAACTGCAACAATAACTAAAACAACACCATTTGACGACTCAACCGCAATATGCCAAAAACCAAATTACTTTGTGAACCGAGCACCTCTCTCCCCTCAACACGCTTCCCACTCATCATCCCTTCCCAAATATGTTCAATTTTTCAGCATAATTTATGGCTCCACAAAGCGTAAAAACCAAAAAGCCCGACCGAAATCAGTGCGGGAAATTATGCAAAAATATTTTTCCAACCGCGGTCGGCCATAATCTCTATAACTATATCTATTTATATGTGTGTATGTGTCTATATCTGGGTGTGCATATAAACAATGCGTTGAGCAAGTTCCTAAATCTAAATCACAATTTGCAATAGGTAAAAGCGATTTAATGCAAAACACATATACACACATACAAACACATGCATGCATAGACAGTAGCACATACAAATTAAACTAATGCCACTGATAGATACATTTATATTGATCAGCAATTTAATGTAAATTATACAGTCTATTGCGATGGGTTATTGCCTTATGCTATTTGTATTTGTTATTGTTATTGTTGCTGTGTGTGTGTGTGTATGTGTGTGTGTGTGTGTGTGTGTGTGTGTATGTGTGTGTGTGCATGTCTGTGAGTCTGTGTGTGGGAGCATTATGCAAATAAGTAACTGTACAACTGTATCTGTTGCTTTTTAAAGGCATTTGTTTTATTACCATTTCACATGAGCAACAAACAAATAGACAAAGCAGCGAGTTCCTTAAAATATATGCTGGCATTTCCCATTATCCAGAAAGGCATTCTGATTTCGCAATTCACTTGAGAAGCTGAATAGTGTATTGAATTTTGCAATTCAAATTTGTTGATTTTGATATTTCCACAAAATGATATTTAATGTTGCAGTTAAAATAAATGAAGCTAAAATGAAAATAAAGGCAGAATTATGTCTCAGAATAAAAACATAATTTAACAAGTTTTGGAATTTATCTAAATTAATTAAATTATACATAAATTAAATTAAATAAATGCAAAATACTTATCTTAAATAAGTTTATTTTATGTTAAAAATACACCAATAATTAATAATGTTGTTGAAATGTGAAATAAATTTATGGCAGTCCATGTTTGTGGGTCCTCAAATAAATAAATAAATAAAATCTCTGACATTATGGGGAACAAGGATGTTTGTCATTAAATGACTCTAAAGATTTGAGGAACACTCGCACACCTGAATAATTGAAATTTTATTGATTGCCTGAAAAGAAAATTTCGCGCTTTAACTCCAATTAAAGAGCGAAAACAGCAAAATACAACAAGCCCTTGAAAGTATGCTACATCAGGATTTAAATGCTACCAACACAACACGTATACGCACCGTGAGCCACAACACTGAAATGGAATGGGAAAAAAAGCGGGAGCACAAGGCAAATCAAGATCTCTGCTTGTCTTATTAAAAATTCAATACAAAATACATTGGCAAAGCGAAGTTGTGTTTTGTATCTGCTTGTTATTGTTGCTTTAGTTAGGCAAAAGCATGAAGAGGCGGGGCACGCCCCTCAACGACAACGATTACATTTCCATGCAAATCAAATTGGAAATAAGCACAAAAGAGACATTGAAGAGGCTCCGAGAGATAAGCCAATGCCAAAAAATTATAAAAACAATTTGCAGTCGTTTGACAATAATATGAAAATAAAAAGAAAGAAATAAAGATAAAAGATATCGGACTCAGTTAGCATGTTGTTACAATACGGAATAATTAGGAGCGTTGCCAATTGTTGACTTTGCTTGTGGTTTTTATTGATTCATCAAGTTCAACGCGAGTTGTGACTGAAATTAAATAATAACAACTCCCTACAGGTTAGTCGTTTGCTTTGTGCGTGTTTGATTTGAGCCACGTGCATAAATTTATGACGTATCGATTGTTATTAATTTCAACGCCAACCTAGAATATTTAGTCAATTTGTCAAAAAGCTCGACACCCCACAATTACCTGACACTGATATTGGGGTACTGTGATTCCATCGATGAGGATAGACAGAGGGGACAGAGTGTAGTGCGGAACATAAAGGGGTTAATAATTCATTTATGTGCAATGTGCTGCGGTTCGACGACTTTCACTTACGGTTTATCATCTGTCACACCTCATCAACACCGTGCGTGCTCCTCCATATCTACTCATCTCACTGATTGACTGATTCACTCATTGACTCATTGACTGACGACTGGCTCGACTCTCGTACTCTCGTAATTACTCTCTGGCAATATAGTTAATAATTATCATCATATTTCACACAAAAATTGTAGACAAATGCGGCTCTGTTGAATGTTTGTTTTTCTTTTTGTTGTTGGTCTCTGCCACTGACAAATACGTGTTAATGAAAACGGAAAAGCGCATGAAATTCGACAGAAAGAGAAAGTGAGATAGAGGGAAGAGAAATTGACCGAGTCCAATTTACACAATTTGCGTATTATCCTTTATTATCTTCCGTTTGGGAAGCAGCTCATTAATTGATATTGATGATGATGTCTCATTGTGCTAACGGATTGCTATGATCAGGTCATAAATGACAGATATATGTTTGTCAACCAATGCGAAGTTGTAAGTACTCTGTATGAGAGACATGAGATATGCAATGGTTTAATCAAATGGAATTAAATGATTAAAGATTCTAATAAGATAAAAAAGGTAATGAGACTTTAAATCAAATTTTTTGAATTTTTCTGCAGAAGCACAGGTTTTACTGTTACTTGGGTACATATTTTTTTCAAGGGATAAGCATTTTATAAAGTTGACATTATTTCACAAAATCTCTTCTTGAATGTGAATTTGAGTGGATGTATAAATACATAATCGATCAATCATTCAGCATAAAGAGTTTCATATGTCGACATTACGCATACGCCTCATAAGTCCATCTGCTGGTGACATAAAAGTGTACAATGTTATGTTGTGGTTTACGTCAAAGTGTCAGTTACGCTAAACTCATTATATATTAGGCAATGAATGTTTAACATATATTATTTGAATCACCTTTAAGTGTCAGGACATAGATCATGTGAAGTATGTGTATGTATGAATTTTAACTTACTTGAAACTTCAGTGTTTAACCTTTAAAACGCTAGGCTGATTTGCTTGAAGTTCTCCATTATTGGCGAGCTCTCTTTGTATTCCCTCTTCTTCAACATTTATCATTATTAAGGCCTTTAATTTATGATACCCAACATCGCAGTGGTTGTCGTTTTTTATGGTGTGTGTTTTACATTGACTATAACATCGGGTCATATACTACACTCACATGTGCTGTTGTAAGTACGGCAGCTGCTGTTGCCTGTTGGCTGTTGGCTGTCGAGAAGTTCAAAGTACTGCCTGGCAGGCATTCAGGCAGTCAGGCAGTCAGGTAGCACTCCATGCAGCACACATAAAATCGATAAATCTTAAAAATTCAATAACAACCGCCGCATGCGACTGAGCCTGGCCCAAAAGGAGCGAACAGCGTTAACCACCCAGCTGGTTATAGACCGCAACAGAAAGGTGGATTGGGGAAGGGGGTGGATATGTCAAAATCAAAGGCGAGGGTCAATGGCAAATCGGATTGCGCTAGCTTGCTTTATTTTGTTGTACAAGAAATTAAAGATTTATCATGCGCCCGAAAACAGGTTGAGTTGTCAGAGCTCGTTGAGCAAAACTTTTAATTGACGGCTTTAAGGGATTACGTATAATTTCTGCTTAAACTCTGCTAACAACAAATACCCCCCGTAGACAGACTGAGAATAAGACCACACCCACATTAGCCTTCATCAATTCAAGAAGTAGAAGCTCGTTGAGACGGAGCCTCTTCAACATCGTGAAAAACTTTTGCTTTCATGTTGAAAAACTTAAAGTGAATTTCATTATTGGCCTTCTTCGCCTCTGCACTTTAAAAGGTAAGACCGAGCAAAAGCAACAATTAGAGGGATAGGAGGTTGTCAGGTGGGCAGCAACAATTAATTTTATAACAAAATATAGCGGCTGACCAACTGGCAGGAGGTCGGTCCTGTTTTTGGCCAGGCCAACAGACTCTGGCATGGCAACAGGCAACAGGCAACAAATGACGAGGACAACGGCATTTTTTTTATGATTCGCCACAAGGCTGCGTATATGTATGTGTGTGCGTGCACTTGTGTGTGTTTGTGTGTGGGCCACTCGCATTTCGTATTATTTATTGCCCATTCATACACACATACTCTCACACACACATGTATGTAAATGCATATAGTATTTGTTTATTTTGGTTCTGTACTGAGATCGTCCTTCATCCTGTCCTTCGTCTGGCACTTTGATGCCGCCTCGCCATTAAAGTTTCCATTTCGAGCGAATTTTTATTTTTTTTATTTTGCATGACCAAAAAGAGGGGCGTTAAATGGCACACGCCCCTCTGACACCGCAACGTTGCCCACAATCAACGGCTCTTTGAGTGCATTTACAGCTATAAGATACTTTGGTAACTCAATTAAGTTCCAGCCATCGTTGGACGAGTATCTCGGGTATATTTCCCACAATTAAATATGCGCCACTCTAAATGTTCTTTTTACCATCTAATTAAAATCCTATCTTTGAGAATGAAACCAAATTTTAATTACAATTTAATTGATACTCTTTGGTTGAAAATTTTCGGCTTCTTATGCATTTCAGCTAAGATTGATTTATTTTTAAAAGAAATTGCAATGTCAATATAATATTGATATCTAAGGAGTTCATTGCTCATATCAGACGAGCTAAAGGCATCTTCTTCAAGCTGAAGAGAAAGTTGGAAGATATTTATCCAATTTAATTAAAAAACTTATGATTAAAAAGATAAAATGGAAAGTATTTAAAAAATATTTTATTGATTAAACTTTCCCCACAAGCATTGTGGAAAACCTAGAAAAAACTCAATCAGATCCGTAATCTCTTAATCACAATAAAAAGTTTTTACTTATAAAAAAATTGTTTGCAATATATAAAAAATCTGAGATAAAATAATGAAAGAGAAATAATAATAGAGCATGCAAAAAATTTGATCTGTGCATTCATATTAAAAACTTCGATTTCTCTAAGCCGAAAATCGATTGTACTTCAGTTTCTGTCACATTATATTTATGAAATATTATGAATATTTCAGAGCTTATTAAATGTGAAAGAGAATGAGCAACAGAGCTGGAGTTCAAGGGCTATCATTGAATTATTAGTGCTTATTTTAGGTTTATCTCCAACTGGTTTTGTAAGCGCAACTTGTTTTTATTGTCAATGCTTTTTGATGTTCTTGTTGTTAAGTGTTGCTGTTGCCTGAGCCTAACAATTAAACCATTTGCAGTTTATAACCATGGCATGCCATTAAACAGAATTAAGTCAGTCCAGCTAGCAGGTTCCGCTTTCTCTCCCCCTACTTCTTCTTCAACTGCCATTCTCCCGGCCAGAAGAGTCAGTCAGTCAAGCGCGACACCAGAAACTGGAGTACCGATTCAAGAGAGCTTCGCCATAAATCGCTTATCACGCGACATTAAAACAACAAAAAAACAACAATGTTAACCCTGCTGTTGTTGTTGTTGATACTGTTGTTGTTGCTGTTGTTGTTATGGCCCGCAGCAAATGCCAAAAATTGCCGCACACAAAAACAATACAAAAACACAGTCAGAAAATGTAACAGCCACGGAGTTTTAATGTACTGCCGGTTGACTACACTTCCACTTCCCCCCCTCACACCACAATCAAACACCCTTCTACAGCTCATGAAGCGGGGCAGCATTGTAAGGAGGCTGCGCTGTGCAAAAGGAAACCTTGAAAAATGGCAACAGCAGATTAAGCGCATAAAATGATTCTCCCAAAAAACGTCTGGAGGCTGAAAGGGTGACGATGGGAAAGGAGAAGGAGGAAAGAGGGCGGGGTAGCCCTAGCGAAATTGGATTTTTGTAGGGCAACCAACAAGAGAGATGTCGAGGCTGAAATAAAAATTAAGACGTCATCAAAATGCAATTAAAAGTGTAGGTAAAATTGAGAATAGCCGCAGATTTATTTAAGCCCAAAACCCAAAACCGAAACATTAAAGAAGGACCAACAACTGGGCCAGCAAAACAATAACAATAACAGCAACAGCAACAACCACAACAACAGCTGCTGTGCATTGTTTAAGTAACAACCAAATAGATTTATTGTTGATGGCATTATTAAATTTCTTTATTTTTTATTATTTTTCATTACATTTTGTTGCCTTTCCCCTTGACTGCTGCTGTTACTGTCATAATAAAAAGGCAAGCAAAAAGTGTGATGATAGGAAAACCAACCAGTCGCTCGCTGGCTAAAAGGACATTCCGCTCTGGGTGCCAAAACGTTAAGCAGCGTCGGCCATATTGGAGGGCCATGGCTAACGCTGATGCTCCTCTCAGTGGAAAGATAGCTTGGGTTATTGGGAGGCAACAGCAACAGCGATGTCAGCGCACGACAACAACACGCCCCGGGGGCTACAGCAACAGCAACAGCAACAACAACAGCAACAACAACAACAACAACAACAGAAAATGACAAAAATAAAAAGATGGGATTTAAGAGCATTGAGTAAAATTGTTAGCCTTGAAATTAATGGTGAAGTTGACAACACACTATGCAAAAGTGGCCATGAACAGGGTTTAATAATGATAATAATAGACATAGATGTAGATGTAGATGTGGATACGTACGCATGTACGTATAAAGTTAGATGCTGTCATGGCGAATTGTAGTTAGCACTATGACATACACTTATACAAATGCCTATGTGTGTGCTTAAATATAAAATAGCTGAAGAAAGGGGATGGTGAATAAATGGTAATATTGATAATTTGTTAATATAAATAGTCATTTATTATCTTATCATTCAAATAAATCTTTAAAAAAAAATTTTGACTTTGATGATATAAAATCTTTAAACTTATCAGAAAGTACTTGTCAGATAATTGCTTAATCTATCTGAATAAGTAAAAAAAAAGTATTGTGTATTTGTGATAAGCCAAACTTCCGAGCACAAAAGGCATTCATTTCAAATGAAATAACGTTGTATGAATAAGTTTAATAAAAATATATATACAAATTTTCATGATAACCTGTTAAATATTATTTAAAATAATGATGCCTATTTTAAAATCAATATGCAATTAATTGTGACCTTTAAAACATAATCATCTTTTTGGATCAAAAATGAACAACAAGGCAGGCGAAGCACTTTCATTATCGAAAAGGTGTTAAACCTTATGTGAGACATGCAGACAGACTGACAGACAGACAGCAAGGACAGCGATAGCAGACGTTGACAGTAATCGCAATCTCGATAAGAACACACACAGCACACACACGCACTTGAATATGGTTACTATAGTCAATAAGAAACGTTTTCCAAGAGAGAATCTGTTGCAATCAGAGCTTCCCCCTCCCCCTGGGACAATATTCGCTAAGCAGCTTGGCAGTGTAAGTAATCTGGATTGTGTGATTGCATTAAAGCCAAACAATATTTAAAAACGTTGTACTCATTTGCCACGCCCCCGCCCGCCGAATCCTCCTTCAGCCATGCCCCCTCTCCGCTGAGCACTGGCAATTGCTTTCATGCCCCAGAGACATAACTGTAATTACAAGAGTACACGACTGACGCGCTTTACCCTATATAAAGGATATAAAGAATCTCAGCTTCCAGTAAAGCTGCTGTGGCTTCGTCGTCGTCGTCTGCTGCGAAAATGCCGCGAGCGTCTAAATCGAAAATACAACAACAACAACAAAAAGAAGAAAATTGTACACATATATATATATATATACACTGAAAAAAAGACCAACTTCTTAAATCAAGAACATTCACCTTAAATAGTTTGTTCTTAAAATAAGATTATTTAAAGACCAAATTTCTAAAATTTAGATTATTGATCTAAAAAATCTTATAAACTTATTATAAGAATAAAAATCTTAATCTTATATTAGAAAAGTATAAATAGGTACTATTTCGTACCAAACAAATGGTGGCCCTGTGGCGCTCTGGTTAGAGAAGCCGCTTCAGTTGTGAAGCAATAGGCGGCGGCTCGAATCCCACTCCGTAACAAATTAAAATAACTTACTAAAACAGAATAAAATGTAAATAAATCAAAATTAAAAAAAAAAAACAATATTATAAATATAACAAAATATTTTTATTTTTTTTATTTTTTAGTATTAATTTTAAGAACATTTATTCTTAAATAGGAGCTTGGTCTTATTTAAAATGTTTTTATTTTTTTATTTTCATTTTAAGAACATTTATTCTTAAAATAAGAACTTGGTCTTATTTAAAATGTTCTTAAAATCAAGATGTGCTCTCTTAATTTAAGAATTTTATGTTCTCGACGCATTTTTTAGACCAAAAATCTTAGTTCTTAGACCAAAATCTTGATTTTAGAACATTATTTATCAGTGTATATATATACATATATATATAAATTAAAAAACGAAGCATGAAATAAGAAAATTTATCAGAAGCAACAGCCGAGCAGAAAGGAAAAGCGGAGAGCCAAAGCGAGGAAGCCGCAGAAATGCAGTCAGAAGGCGGGAGGCGGGAGGGAGATGAGAGATGGGGGAGAGTTAGCTCAAGCCAAGCTGCTAGGTGAGCACAATTTAATTTCTCAAGTTGGGTCTCTAATCAAAAGGATTTTTATCGCCTTGCCAACGACGTAGAGAAAGAGAACGAGAGCA